>NC_081425.1:43467495-43512495 GCF_949786415.1 Peromyscus eremicus | reverse complement strand
GAGGCCAGTTTTCACCACCTAACTATTTTATCTAGAAAAGAAAATGTACAGGAGTCTGTTCCTGAGCAGGCATGCCATTTTAATTTGGATTCTTAGTACAAACTCCTACACCACTTTAAAATTCTGCAATATTCTAATATTTGACACATGTAAGAATAAGTCACATCTCCACTGCACATGACACATTAGCAAAATGGACACCTATGGGTCCAGTTTTAGAATGAGAATGTATTCTGTTCTTTATCAAAAGACAAGATAGCATCCTGTAGCCCAAGCTGGTCAGGAACCCACAGCAATTCTCCAGTCTCCGCCTTCCAAGTACTGGAATTATAGGCACGAGCCATGGTGCTCAATTTTAAAGAATCAGTGATACCAATGATATCGTTGTAGTCTGGGAGTCCTGGTACTCGGCTGACTCCATGAGGTCAGACATTCTACCTCCACAAAGGATAAAGTTAATCATATTTTCTTGATATAAAATAAGACCTGCAGTCTCCCAAACAGCATCATAACCAAAGGCAGGAAAGGGATTATTACTGCTTATGTTCATTAAAAAAGAAAAAGAAAGAAAGAAAGAAAGAAAATCAATACAGGCTGTAGACATGCTTCGCAGTTAAGAGTATACAGTGAAAAAAACCAAAAAACAAAAAATCGAAGTACGCAGTGCTCTTAGAAAGGAACTGAGTTCAGCTCCTAACACCACCATTTGGTGGCTCACAACTTCCTGTACCTTCAACTCCAGGGGAACTGAGGCCCTCTTTTGGCCTCCTTGGGCATCTGTACTCAAATGCACATATCCAAACACAGACACACACTTATATACATAAATAAAAACACTTTTTAAAGCATCAATAGCTGGGCAAGGTCACTCACTCCTGTAATCTAACTACACAGAAGGCTGAAGCAGGAGGATTGCTGGAAGTTTAAGTTCCAGGTTGCCTGGGCTACAGAATGGAACCCTGTCTCAAAAAGAGAAAAAGAAAAAAAAAGAAAAAAAAAGCTGTGCAAAATTGGAAAACAAAAACAAAAAAAGAGTACATTTAATTCTGAATTAAAGCTGCGCCCAATAATAACCACTGGCCATCTTAAGCCATATGACCGAATATAAATATGTCTCCAAATGGCTAAAAAGTCACAGAGTGAAACCACATTTGTCAAGGGCAACTGTAATGAACTAACGCGTTATGGTTTCTTTCAAAGTCTATTCTTAGATGTAAAACAAACTCTCTTTAATTAAAACCTTCCCTTATGAACACAGTTCCTAAGTAAGTGAAGTGTAACAAACCCAGTATCAGCTACGCCAAAGGGAGTCCAGCACTTTCCTAGCCCTCCATCCTGCCCTCCCTAACAGCAAACACACAACCTTCAACTAAGAGAAAGAGTTCTAAATTTAGATACGTTGAAGCAACACATCTTAAACTTTATGTAAAGGTTATTTGTGTCTTTTATCTTTAATAATGGGCTATCATGTTCTACTCGTAATCAAAATGGAAAGAGCGCTGTTATACTATATATTACTGTATCAGGAGTCAGAGTTTCCAGGCTATATTTAGTTCACATTAAAATGGAAGCAAAGACGCAAACCAAGCTAAAAATAAAATGTTCTACAAAGATGAGATTTTTTTTTTTCAAATGGATTGAAATTTAGCTTTATTTGGTGCGTTAGATGCTGATATTTAGCAATGCTTTAATTCTGCATTGCTTTGGACGCCAAACACCACCGTCTCAATCTTTTATGGTACAGGCCAGCCTTAGACAGCAACAGCCCCAGGCCATGCCATCAACCACATCCTGCTGCCACTTGATTTTCACACAGCCAACAAGTGAGGAAGGCTTTTACATATTTAAACAGGTTGGTTTTTGGTTGTGTGTGTGTGTGTGTGTGTGTGTGTGTGTGTGTGTTAGGAGTATTTCTAAACCTGAAAATGTTAAATTTTAAAATTCCAGATCCTTCCATGAAGTTTTATTGGAGTACAGACACACTCACTCCCTTCAGTACCGACAACACCATTTCACACTCGAGTGGCAGAGTCCACTACTGGGTTGGGGTGGATTGATTGGTTTGTCTTTGTTGTCCTTTTTCTTCACTATGGTATTGTTGACAAAAATTATAAGTTGATCCTGACAGTTGATGGCTTCTGTGGAAGGGAAAGTCAGTTGAAAGGGGTGGCCCCTGGTAGGGTTAGCTTACTCCTATGGACGGCCCATCATATTTGAGTAAATGCTCAGCACAAACTAGACACAGGAAATGATGGAGGAGGAGGAGGTAGAGGTGAGGGCAAAGGTGGAAGGCGTGGAGAGATGGGGAGTAATGGATCTGGTGACAGGTAAGGGGAAGGATGGGGTGAATATGATCAAAATGCACTGTATGAAATTCTCCAAGAATTAATAAAACATTATACTAAAACTCTAAGATGATCATGGTAGCTCATGACTGTAATCCCAAACTACTTTGGAGGCTGAGACTGGAGGCCGACAAGATGGAGATCAGCCTGGACAATTTAGGAAAACCCTATCGCCAACAAAAACTTGAAAACAAGCAAGGACCATTAGCTATGAGCCTACCTCAGTAGAGAAGTAATTACCTAGTGTGCTGGCTAATTTTACATCAGCCTGACGCACACTAGGGTCAGTTTAGAGGAGGGAGCCCCAAATGAAAAAAATGCCTCCATAAGAATGGGTCCTAGACAAGCCTGGAGAGCATTTTCTTAATTAGTGATTGATGTGGGAGGGCCTAGCCCATTGTGGGTGAAGCCATCCCTGGGCTGGTGGTCCTCGATTCTACAGGCTGAGCAAACCATGGAGAGCAAGTCAGTGGACAGCACCCCTCCATGGTCTCTGCATCGGCTTCTGCCTCCAGGTTCCTGCCCTGCTTGAGTTCCTGTCCTGACTTCCTTCAGTGATGGACTATGGACAGATAAACCTTTTCCGACCCAACTTGCTTTTAATCACAGTGTTTCATCACAGCAGTAGTAACACTAACTAGGATACCTAGCATGCTCAAGACCCTAGGTTCAATCCCCAACACCACAGAAAAAGCATATATTTATGTTAAATGATATATTTCATATGCACAACAGAGTGAAATGATTGAATTAGGCTTCTCATCATAAACTCTGCATTCTTTTAGTGAGAACATTTAAACTTTCTCTAACTTATAGCAAATTTCAACATATAACTGTTATTAACTATAATATAACTATAACTATATATAGTGATAGTTACAACAGAACTTATTCTGTGGTCCAGACCTTACCCAATCAGTCTAACTGAAATTTTGTACCTCTGACCAATGTCACTCCAGCCTCTCCCACCTCCCTCCCTGGTCCATCATTCTCAGAGCTGAGTAATTCTGAGGGAGTCCTAAGAGCCCAAAACTTAACATCTTTAGTGCTTTGATCGTTAGAAAAGTAGGCAGAGTTCTGTCCCAGATGTTCCAAATGTAGCTGTTCCGCTTTGCCTCCAACCTGTCTGTGGTACTCTTCCCACTTCTCTCTCTCTCCATCTTATTTGGATCTTTACTTGATTCCAATGTTTCCACACAGAACAGGGGCTAAGGATTTTTAATGATATCCTCTGGTTTATTGTTTCTATTTTAAACACTGAAGAGAAACCTCCATGACCTCCCAAGACACCGCCACTTGCAATTTGAAAACCAGTGAACAAGTGTCCCCTGGTCTCCTCCACCTAGAAATCATGGTTAAAATAATAATAATTTTTGGTGGTAGAGTGTTTTTTTGTTTTTGAGACAGGGTTTCTCTGTGTAGCCCTGGCTGGCCTGGAACTCACTCTGTAGACCAGGATGGCCTCAAACTCACAGAGATCCACCTGCCTCTGCCTTCCAAGTACTGAGATTAAAGGCATGCACCACATCAGCAATAATGTTTTAACTGCAGAAATTGTATCTCATAAAGCAAAGCAAAACAAAAATCCACATCACCTCACCATAAAGCCACCATAAAAATGTTTATTTGTGATAAACTTTCATGATAAATTAAAACCACAATACTCATCAGCTGACAGTATTCTGTATGGAGGTAATTTTTGCCAAATTTAGAGAATAACTTATAGCCATTGGAATTAATATATGAATACATATAAATGTCAAACAAAATGAGAACCCGATTACCTAATCAGGAGGTATTTTTGACACACAAAGCTTCCTGACCTTGGCCGAGATAATTCAATGGCTGAAAGTCACTGTGACTGTTCTCATCCGTTGGCACCACTGAATGACAGTGGACCACGCTAGCCCGCAAGCTGAGCAAGCAACCTCTGACCATTGATGCGAAAATCAAAGATTACCGCGCTTAAACACCAACAAAAGGACCACACGGTCTTCACCGTCAAAACCTAACTGCTCAGAGTTTATGTTAATGTCGTTTCAGACCGTCTCACTGTCGGCACCTATGAAATGTCTGTGAAACGCTCTACAGCGCCAGGTCTAAATGGAGACTCCACCCCACAGGGAACACTGTGGACAGGTACAGATGCAGCAGGAGAAACCAGAGAAGAACCGTACTGCTCCCATCTGCCTTTTTTTATCCCAACATCACTTTCACTCCTGCAGAGTTTTTTGCCCTTGGGAAATTAAGTTGGATACACAATTACCCGTTTAGCACATGGGAGCCTAAACTAACTATCTGAAGTCCTACTCAGCTGACAGGAGACAAGATCCAAGTGAAAATAGTAAAGAGGTAAAAGATGTACTAAGAAACCAAGGAGGAAAATAGGAAACAAAAAGTGACCAAAAAACACACATCCAACAGGGGGAGGTGAGGAGGCCGCTAAGACAGAAGACCACTGTTAAACCACATTCACCTTTAAAGGACATTCTTACTCTTGGGCTGGGGTGAAAGGCTAGCATGTGAAGTCCTGGGTTCCATCTTCAGCACCTCTCTCTCTCTCTCTCTCTCTCTCTCTCTCTCCCTCCCTCCCTCCCTCCCTCTCTCTCTCTCCCTCTCTCCCTCTCTCTCTCTCTCTCTCTCTCTCTCTCTCTCTCTCTCTCTCTCTCTCTCTCTCTCTCTCTCTCTCTCACACACACACACACACACACACACACACACGTCCTAGTCTTTATACCAAAAGTCGGCATATCCGCTAGAAAAACAGAAAAGCTGAGATTAGCATGCTGTCCCCAAACCACCCATTTCCTTCCACAAAAAGCTGATTAATTACATGATCACAATGATCACATACCAACGCTAGCTAGGTTCAGCCAAATGAAACTTCCTACACTTTGCCAATTTTGAACTGCTGAGAGCATTTCATACAGCTCAACTGAATGACCTACCATCACTAAAAAGAATGAAGTAAATATGCAGAAGGCCATTGTAGAATAATCCCAGTAGCAGATTTTAGAAATAGGTATATATTTATATGTGCAGTATATATACACTTATATACAATATACTTATACGTATGGATATCTATGAATATAAAATAGTGGTATTTGCTATGTATTTACTTTTTGAGAGAGGGTCTCACTATGCTACCCAAGCCTTGATCTTGAGGCAATCTTCACGCTTCAACTTCCCCAGTGCTGGGATTAAAGGTGTATGCCATGACAGTTAAAGAAATGTATACATGCATTACCATATTTATATACAGAATATATACTTATGCATCCTTACATGTATGTTGTACATATATAATATGCAATACTTGTAAGTGCATAGAAATTTTCTGTATACTTATATATCTTTACATGCATGTTGTACATATATAATATGCAACACTTGTAAGTGCATAGAAATTTTCTGGAAGCATCCCAAGAAAATGTCACCTGTGACTGCCTCTGAGAGGGAAACCAGAGGTAGATGATGAAATGGCATTTACTTCTCATGGCTATGACCCCATCACTGTAGAGTCTCTTGTATTGTTAATATGTCTCCATCACTGTATCATCTCCCATCACTGTAGAGTCTCTTGTATTGTTAATATGTCTCCATCACTGTATCGTCTCTTGTATTGTTAATATGTCTCCATCACTGTATCATCTCTTGTATTGTTAATATGTCTCCATCACTGTATCATCTCTTGTATTGTTAATATGTCTCCATCACTGTATCATCTCTTGTATTGTTAATATGTCTCCATCACTGTATCATCTCCCATCACTGTACAGTCTCTTGCACTGTTAGTATGTCTGACTAGATGCATGTATTGTTGTTGTTTGGAGACAGGGTCTTACAACGTAGGCCAAGCTACAGTCAAATTTACCATCCTCTTGCCTCTGTCTCCTGAGGATTGTAATTAGCACACCCATTGCCAGCTTGTATGACTCTTTGAATTATGGAAATGTCTAGATACTTTTCAAATGTCTCAAGTAACTTAATGTCCATTTTAACAAGCAAATCGTTTAAAATATTAAAAAGTATTTAGAATAAGGACACTTCAAATAAGGTTAATTACTTAAACATCAGCCTTTTTTGTTTGTTAGATTTTTTGAGACAGGGTCTCAGGTAGCCCAGGGCAGCCTGGAACTCCCTATGTAAATGAGGATGACCTTAAACTCCTGATCTCCCTGCCTCTACCTCGGGAGTGCTAGAATTACAGGTGTGTGCCAACACACCTTGTTTCTATGCAGTGCTGGGAATTGAACCCAGAGCTTTAAGCATGCTGTAAGCACTCTACCAATGAGCTACTTCCCCAGCCCAGACTGCTGTTCCTCACCCTAAACTGCCTGCTCAACAGCCTCATGTTCCTGAGGATCTTAATGAGAACTGAGGTTCATGTTAGCTGTGTCTCAATGACAATATTCATATTACAAGTATTTAATAACTACGCAGTCATACATGGAAAGACATTTGTGTGCATGTGCGCACATGTGAGGAGGTCAAGGTCAGACGTCTTCTTTAATCACTTTGCTCTTTAATTTTTGAGACAGGGCTGCTCCCTGAACCTGGAACTTGATTGGCCTTGACTGATTCCGCCAGTAAGCCCCAAAGATCCTGCTGTCTGTGCCTCTCCAGCACCTGGCTTTTTTCAAACATGGTGTAGTTGTCTACATGAGAACATCCCCCAGTCTGCAGAATTTAAACACTTGGTCCAGTCCAAGGTTTTTTTTGAGGAGGTTTAGGAGGTTTGGCCTTTCTGGAGGAAGTACGTCACTGGGGGAAGGGTTTGGGAGTTTAAAGCTTCACATCACTTCCAATTCGTTCTCTCTGCTTCATGCTTTCACTTCAACGTGTAACTGACTCCTGTTTCTGCTGTGATGCCTGTCCCTGGCTGCCATGCCTCCCCCCCCCATGATGATCTCTTACACTTCTGGAACTAAAAGCCCAAACGAGCTTCTATAAGCTATCTTGGTCACAGTATTTTATCAGAGCAACAGAGCAGTAACAAAGACACATGGGTAGTGGGATCCCACTCAGGTCCTCTGCTTCTACAACAAGCACTTCACACTGAGCCATCTCCCAGCCCTGAAATATCTTCAACTTCCATGAACAACAAACTCAATCCACTTTATGTCTACCTACACATAAACACTCAATCAGGAGCATATTGACACATCCCTATGTAAGCATGGATATGTGTATAAGGGTGAGAACTAAAGGCACTATCAGTCACCCTAACCCATCATACTTAGTGGTTTTATGCATATTCAAGATATATGAGCAAGAACTGTTAGTACTGTCTCAACAACAACTAAGCTTTGAGCTAGATCTGGGGCCTGGACCTCTCCTCCAGCCTCTCCCATCTTACACCCCTGTGGAGAAGATGAGGAAATATCTACACTTTTCTAAGGGTGCTTCTCTTCCTAGCTGGATAATACCCATGGTTACCTTTAGTCAATTCTACTTGTACTAACTCCTCCACTGACCTCATCTTCCCTCAGAAGCAGTGTATGTGATAGTAAGAGCCACAGTAAAGAAGTTTATCCAGTCTGGTTTGCAGGAGGTGGGGTGTGAGGCTGAGGCCCACTAGTCTTGTGAACTTAATGCTCTGGCCTCAGATGTTTGTATTTGAAAGTTTTATATGAATATTAACACATGAGCAAGTATAAAATGCAGATTTTTCTGATATTCTATTACGAATGAATATCAGAGGCAGTATTCCAAAGCTTGATAATTAGCCATAATTATGGCAGATATTTATCAAAAAGTCAAACAGAAAACAAAAAAATTAATATGCTTTTTACATTTATTTTATTCTTCATAAAAATGCTTTATCCCAAAATTAAACCATACACTCTTAGCTATGACTTCAAGTTCATTAAACCTACAAATTTTAGTAGTAGTTCCCAACAAGTTTATTGTTCAACTCTACTTACTCAGTTCAACTTATAACCATCCCTAAATTTTCTTTCCAATGGCATAAACCTTACTAGTCAAGCTTGATATCAAAATGCATGAAATCTGGACCATTTCAGAAAAGTATATGATGTATCACTTTTAAACCTGCCATTTTTCTCATTAACCCAGTTTTAGGGTTTTTTTTTTAATTAAAATTTCAAATGTTAAAATCGTTGTTAGTAAAGTCTCTATGTTGGTTAGCTTTAATCTTTGAAAAATACTCTAAATTCTAAACTATAGCAAATGCTGTAAAACTCAAAAACTATCTCTATTAAAAGCAGTGTGATGTGTGAACAAACCTAATAAACAAACGGGGTGGACTGCAACCCTTGATTCTTTAGTAACTGTATCTTTACAACCACTGTCACGTGCACACATCCTTAATTTTAGAAGTCAGCTGACGCTAAAACAAACACTAATCCACAGGCATACAGTAAAACTGCTTCCATGTAAGACTCCCATAAGCCTTAGGAAGCCAATTTCCATGAAAATAACTGCAGAAAGAATTAACTTTTACAAATATATTACTAAAGGGAGCATCCAATGATTTAATCGGTTCCCTACTCAAATTCCTCCTCTAAGTCCCCCACTGACAACAGCCTAGGCGTGAAGACTTTGAAACTAAGATGAAATTTAGAATACACAAATCCGTTAATACTCAGTAGCCCCTGCCTTGTGCATGTTCATCGTCAAATGAAAGTCCAACTTTGAGATGGTCAACACAACTCCACAAAAGCACCACACACATAACCTGAAGAGAGAACTTGCGATCAACCACCATGGATGGGCCATCTGAGTTCTGCACTGTGTGGGAACTTCAGTGTGGGAACCTGCCACACAGCAGCCTAGCCAACCTGTATGCACAGCACACCAGAGAAACTGACTGGCGTCATCTCCTATCCATCTTCTTAAGTTGCGCCCAGAGAGGAGCAAGCAGCCTGCGGTGGGGAGGAATGCAAGGTGACAGGCGCAATACAGGTTTCCAGAGTCTTCCAGTGCAAGCAGCTCAGAGGGTGGAAAATCAAACTCTCTTTAAGTTCCCTAAGTGGGAAGTCGCAGCGGGGCTTCAACTTTCTCCCATGCTCCCACCAAGCCACTGGCTCTGACTGCTAGCCTAGCATTCTGGAACACACCCTGGAAGTCTCCAAACCTTAGGCAGGAATCCCGGGCGCCAGGTCCCGCCCTTGAGCGAGGCCCCGCCCCATCCAGGCCGCGCCCCCGCGCCCCTCCTCCGGATCCCGGTTCCCGGGATCTCCCTGCGTGTTCCCTCCACCTACAGCTCTCCTGCAGGCCCCCAACCTAGCCTTACCTTGGTCCGGATCTGTCCAGAGGTGGACACTTTGCGGATCAGCTTCTGGGGTCCCTCCTGCTCCGCTTCACTGTCGGACGAATCCTCTCCGGGTCCCGCAGCGGTGGGGGAAACCGCGCCGGCCCCAGCAGCCGCTCCTACCACGACTCCCGGAGGGTGGTGCTGGCTGCCCGCCCCAGCCATCCTCTCTGGTTCCTGCGGGGGATACAACAGTGCCCCGAGGGGCTGTGGTCAGCTGCTGGGCTCTGCCCGAGCGTCCAAGCCCCGCGCCTAGCTGGCGCCATCTTCCGCGATCCTGGCCGCACGGCTCAGGGGACCGGTGACCGCACGGCGCCCCTGTGGGGACCGCCGGTTCCTCTGCGCGCTTCACGCCTGCGCACCCAGACTTGGGATGTTCTGGGATTGCTGACCCCAGGATACGACCAGCACTGGAATGAGAGGATGGAGGTCTGGATAAGGCTCGGACAACCTTCCTCTTACTCCTTCTAGGGTCTGGGGGCCTAGAAGGAATAGAGGGCAGAATTGGGCAGGAGCGCACCAGCAGGTCGGGCGGTGGCGATGCTCTTCCCCCTGGTTCTAGGCTGCAGGACTGAGGGGAAGGCTCCTCGAGGGAAAAAAAGGAACATGGAGCTTCTCCTACGCCCAGGGGTGCACTCCTGGACCCTGAATCTCCACACATTCGGCCCTCGTGGCACTGTCCCAGCTAAGTAAAAGTTCCCTCTGCCTGGGATAAGGACTGGATTTCCAGATCCTCAGCACCACTCTGAGGACCTTACCTCTCCCGCCTCTGCCAGGGAGTTCGGGTCCTTTCGGCCTCCTCTACGGTGATGTTTTTAGTTTTGGGCCCACCCCCATCCGGCGCACACGGAAGAGAAGAGCATTTTCCGGGAGGTTCAGCTCCGCTCTGGGAACTTTTCGTTCAGAAAGAGCGATTCCCTTTGGCTAACAGGAAGCTGGGAAGGGCGTGGAGAAAGCACAGAAACAAGAGAGGACACGCAGCCCAGGACGGCAATATGCTGAAATAAATGTCTAAGCTCAAGCGCTCATCCCGAATGCCTGGAGGAATGCATTCGGCCACGTGAACAATGTACTAACCAAAGAATATATATATATACACTCACATGAGAGAAAAAGCGTCACTCCCTAGCCCGGACTAGAGCCCGAGGAAAGGGGATCCACAGACTGTCGCTTCAGCTCTGGAGGCGTCCCTGGCCAGCTGCTTAAGCGCAGCAGCCTGGAAGAGCAACCTCGCTGCACTGAATGCACACTCACCCTCCAAAGTCCTGTACTGGTGGGGAAGGCTGAGGGAGACGATACTAAAATGACAAGTTTCCTGCTGTCAACCAAGGAGAACTTCACACTGTTGTCAGCTCTGTTATTTCAATTAAGAAGTCCCTAGCCTACCCTGGGGGCTCTCCTTGATAAAGCAATCTTTTTAGCCCTTGCCCTTCGGGTCCCTTTCCTATTTGTCAGTTGGCCGTGACCTTGAAAGTTCCCTGAAACTAAATTTCTGGGTTGTTATTTTCCTCTAGGTGCAACCTTAAGCCCAACAATTACTCGGTTCTGTGTTAGAGCTGCGAGGTCTAAGGCATTTTAACTGTACTAAAAATGGGAAATGCGTTTCAATCCTTCAGCGTAAGAGAGTGCTGCCATGTTACATGAATACAAAGACAACCTCTCACGCTTCAGTTATTTCCTTTAGTAAAGGAAGGAGTGGAGTGAAATGGACTTCAAGAGTTCTTAGGGCCCGATAATATGAAATTCTGTATCTACAAGAACATACTGCTGGGAAGCCTTTAAGAGACAATAAAATTAAATAATGGCCTTGGCTGGGGCTATAAATCAGTTCTTGCCTAGTGTACAGAGGCCCATCACAGCCAAAAACAAAATAATGTCCTTTTAATGACCTTTATCCTGGTCTGGCTGTTGGATCACAGATAAGTCTAGTGATCTGGCAACACAGACCCTTAGTAAAGGGGTCTTTACATAGTCCAGACTTTCCTTTTTAATGTAAAATGCATTGAGGTCACAAGCTGGGACCAAAGTAAAAAACACGTGATTACGATTCTAATGTTCTCTTCACCACACTATATATAGCTAAAGGTCAGTTTGGCCGTTATCACATACTTCAATCTACACATTAAGCTTTCAAGTTTTATATAGCAACATTTTCCAGAATCCAAGCAAGGGTGATTGAGCTGAAAGGTGGTCTCACGCCCATGCCTCATTTGTGATCCTTGGAAGAAGATGGATTACACTTCTCACTCTTTGAATGGATGCTGATTGCTTAGAGATAGTTTAAAACAGCGTCGTATCCAGGAGCTAGGCAATTAATTCCTCAAAGTCCGGGTATTTGTTACTTACAAGAGCTTAGCCTTGCTCAATAGAGAGTTCAGCGGCAAGTTTCTAAAGCTTGTAAGGGTGACAGCGAAGCCAGTCTAAGGCTGTCCCCTCAGTAAATGACTGCAGCTCCACATCTGCAGCTGTGTTTCCTCCACAGCTGAGGGTTGAAAACACTGTAGGCAAAGGAAGGGAAGCTGCCTCATTTCCCACAAAAGGCAGCTCAGGAAAACCCCGCCGCCAGGGAGAACCATCTCTTCTGAGAACCTTTCAAGGAATCCCCAGTTTAAAATAACAGCTGGCCTACTAACTGCTTCTCTGGTCCTAGGGGTAAATGTCCAAAATGAATATCTAATCCAGTTGAAATGCACGTCACCTTTTCTTTGTTTATTTTATTTTATTTTATTTTGAGATAGTCTCACAGCACACCCCAGGCTGGCCTGGAGCTCATTCCATAGCCCAATCTGACTTTGAATTCATGGCAGTTCTGCTGCATCAGCCTCTATATCTCAAAATGGCTATTGAAATTTCAAATATGTGGCATGTTGCCTTATTTGATTTATAAAAAGTTCCTTGACTTTTTCTTTAGTGTTTTAGATTTTTTTTAATAATTTCTTCAATGCTGCTTATGTATTTATTTTTATTACTGTTACTTTGAGATCTCTGCCAGAGATGGTGGGGCACACCTTTAATCCCAGCACTCAGGAGGCAGAGGCAGGCGGATCTCCGTGAGTTCGAGGCCAGCCTGGTCTTCATAGTGAGTTCCAGGACAGCCAGGGCTACACAGTGAAACTCTGGGGCAGCTGGGGGGTGGGTTGGGGTGGGGGTGTTCCATGTAGAACATATCACCAAAACTGTTTAAAACTCACACATGGGAGGTTGAGGCAGGAGGGCTGCCAAGAGCCTGATGCCAGCCTGGGTTACATAGTAACAGGCCACCCCCAAGCAAGACAGCAGGATCTTGTCTCCAAAGAACAGCATCAACAAAAATTCTACAGATGTTACAGTCAGAATTAAATGCAAACAAGTTAAGCTGACGGATAAATGGTTTTCGACTTAATAACGTGTCATACTCCATTAGGAAAAAAAAAAAAAGTACTGCAGAGATGTAAGTCAACGCCAGACATTCGGATGAAAACTTTATGAACACTATATTACTATTTACAGAGGTATTTTAAATTAACTACTAACAACAAGGAGGATGGATAGTCACTTGAAGTTTTTAACCCCAAGTTCTATTATTATACATTCAAATTTTGATATAATGTGATGAGGGTTACATGTCAGACACTGAAAATCACAAGTAGGTACTTTAGGAAGCATGTTCTAGAACTCATGTTCCTGTTCAGTACGGAATCAAGAGACTCTGCAGATAGAACGAGCACAGGCCTGGGAGGCCGCCGTGACTGCAATGTGGAACCATTTCCATAACACACTACTTGTTACATATTTGGAAGTTAACACTCGAAAGGTCTACCTTGTTGAAACTTTCTTAGTTGTTATCCAGATAACAAAACATTCTAAGAGCAATGGTGCTATAAATTATAGGAACATACTGTGGCCCTTGCGCACAGGGCAAAGCCTCTCATCATCCTGGCATAAAGAGCAACTGTGTAACCTCTTGTCTGCATTTTGGCCTTTTTGCTTTGAAACCTTTCCCTTTCTTCGTGGGCATCAATCCTAGATTATTAACTGGTATATGTTAACTTGTAACACTAACTGGTACAAAATCATTTGGAAATAGAAATGAACTTTAGAGAAAGAAGCATATTCAAGCTTCCCACAACTAAAAAAGGTATTTTGTAAATACCCCTACTTTTTTTTTTTTTCAAGACAGGGTTTCTTTGTGTAGTTTTGGTGCCTGTCCTGGATCTCGCTCTGTAGACCAGGCTGACCTCAAACTCACAGAGATCCACCTGCCTCTGCCTCCCGAGTGCTGCTGGGATTAAAGGCGTGCGCCACCGCAGCCACCACCACCACCCGGCTATACCCCTACATTTTTAAACTGAACTAGAATTCCAACCACCTATCTTCTATCTACTACCACTCAAGATTAGTGACTGCTTCGCTAAACATCTTCCTACCCACTCATTCCCAACAGCAAAATACTTTGATTCTGTTTATTTGTTTATTTTAGTGAGACAAACCCAGGGCATCACATAGACGCGTCCTTTATCAGGAACCTACATCTCAGCCTCCAATTACTTTCTCTAATTGGTTGTTTTTTGTTTTTGTTTTTGTTTTATACAGAGTCTCAATATGTAGCCCGTGCTGGCCCCAACTCTGAGCCTCAGCTGATTGGCTGTGATTACAGTTGTGCAGAACCACACCCAATTCCCCAAATACTTTTTTATTTGAATTTTAACTGATGCCTCTATTTCCACTAACACTTGACTATATTCCAAAGCTAGCATCAAAGAAAACAGAAACTTAAATGATAGCCTGTATCTTCAAGTTCAATACTTAGCCAGAACAACGCTAAATAAAGCTAATAATGTATCCAAATATTCTGATTTAGCTAAATAACTTAATTTCACCCTGTCACAGAGAGAATGTCATGAAGTCCCAGAAACTCCCTTAGCGCCAGACATTGGTACACTTTAGCCAATAAGTAGTTTATTTTCAGGTAGCCATATAATCTCCAAGGAATCCTTTGCTTTTCTGTCTGAATAGTAGAAACCATACCATCATGGTTTAGGCTCCATCAGAAAGAGAGAGAGAGAGAGAGAGAGAGAGAGAGAGAGAGAGAGAGAAAGAGAGAACAAATTCTCACATGCATGCTGTTACATGCCATAAAAATACAGCAATCCCACTTATTCAACACAGGTCTTTTTCATAAATGTAAACTTGCAAGCCTGTATGGTAAAGTATTAAACTGCCTATATTTAAATTTTTTAAAAAGGTTTTTAAAGAACTCAGAATTGGAATCCAAGTGAAAACAGGTTTGTTTTCTTTGCTGTTGTTTCATTTGTTTTAAGAGAGGATGGATTTATTTTGGCTCAGAGGATAAATGCATCTTGGTGGGGACAGCCTGGCAGCTGGGGCTCCACCTGTGGTAGCCAGAGCATGCACCAGCTGCCTGTTCTGCAGCACCTACAGGAAGCACTGGGGGAGGCAGGTATCCTCAACCTGACCTGGGCACACATATACACACAGACTGGATCTAAGGAAACCTGTGACGCCACTAAGTAAGTGTGTGTGTGTGTGTGTGTGTGTGTGTGTGTGTGTGTGTGTGTAAGACACTGGTTCCTCAGGCCTACAGAGGATAGAGTAGTTAGTTTTCTAAGTATACTGTGTGCTGCTTGACTGTATGTCATATAGGTTCATTCTGAAGGAAGCCAGAATTCCCTTCATTCAGATTCTTGAGATCACTGAACCAAACAAAGTTAAAGAACATGATTTTTGAGAATTCCATGATGCCTGGAATCCTAGTACTCTGCGGAGGCAAGAACATGGGAGGGAGTTCCAGGCCTGCCTAGGCTACCCAGTAAGTCCCAAGCCAGACTGGAGTACAGTGTGAGACTCTGTCCCAAACATAAAGAAACAAAACCAGTTCTGATGGACCCAGTGTTCCTTCAAAATATATTTAGATTAAGTTAACACCAATCCGTTTGCTCCACATGTCAGAAATATTTAACATTTAAACAGTTTCGCTCTAATGGATTTTCCTTTCTCTTGTACACACTCCTTTTTTAGTAATGCAGGTAACTCAACTTTCTTAAGGAATTATATAAAAAGATTTCCTTCGAAAATGCTTAAATGTTGTAGTCATTACAGAAGGTTCAGAATAAAAGCACTAACGATAAATGTTTTATGACATACTTAAACAGGTTTCACTCTTTAGCTAGAAGAACGTAAGCTTCCTGGGGACAAAACTTGCCTTAGTGTTAGCAGCTTGCCCAACCATCACAGAACATGATAGGTGTTGGATAAAAACATCTGCTGAACAAATAAAATGCCTTAGCCATTTAAATCTGCCGACTTTTTAAGAGTTCCGAAGTCTAGCAAGTATCACGGCTCTCACAACTCTGTGAAGGTTTTAGTTTTAAAAGTTCATGTCGGGGGACTAGTGCTGAATACTTTCTGTAAGAATAAGAAAGCACTTTGGTTCTTATCATTTTTGAGAAGAAAATGGAGGTCTCTAATTTTCTAACTGCAAAAGTACTCCTGACATTTATCACCCCCCCCCAAAAAAAAAAAAAACACTAACACATAACTCAGGGTTTCCCACCGTGACTGGTGTAGGCTGACAGGGCTTCATATAGTAAAGTTCAAAGCAGGTCACTGGATTTCATTCCCAGTGTCCTTAAATGTCAAAACGGAATGGTATTCCTAACCAAGCACAGCTTACCACCCTGATGGTGAAAGCAATGGAAGATGAGCAGATGGGCTACCTAACGTGCAAATTCACCAAACCAAAAGCAGCTACAGAGGGATCAAAGTCGAAGGACACTCCTGAAAGGTCAGGAAGTAAGAGGCGGCGAAACGTACCCTGGCCAAGGGGCTGGAAGTCTACCGGTCAGAAAAGGAGAAGCAAGACGGGCACCTGACCTACAAGCTCTCAACAGGCAGAGGGCTCGCCTGAGCAGACTCAGGAAGTCCCTGGGCAAACATCACCCGAACAGCAAGCGCCCGCAGCAGCACGGATGAAGCTAGAAATTTTGGACCAGGCTTTTGAGACGCGTTCACAATGTCAACCAAAAAGGAGTAGCAAATACGCAGACAAGGCGTGCAGAGCCAAAATTCATTGCCCACTCAAGATTACGGGGGTCTGCGTGGGATGGGTATTCCTGGGAGGTATCCCTGGAGGAATTGATACCAGAGGGTTCTGTTTGAGATACAAGAAATAAGTTAAAGGAGTTTAGGGAACAAATTCAAAGACCCCAACTCTCCTCATCTTCTCACACACAACACACGCACCACTCTGGGCCCCTAAAATGACTCAACCTCCGCGTGGCGTGTGCCGTGAAACCCAGACGAAAGCTTAAGTGGACTGGTCGCTGGATCCCGGACCAAGTCCCCTGATCCCCCGGAGCAGCCCGGGGCAACCGCAGCCACCGGAGTCGGAGGCGTGGCTCTGGGCTTCAGGCTGCTACTCGCCTCCCCAGGCGGCGGTCCTCCGGAACCTGCGCGCCCAGGTGACTGCCAGGGCGCGGTTAAGAGGTGAGCCCCGTCTCCTCCCGGCGCCACCCGCTGACCGCACGGCCCCGCCGCCTCCTCTCCCGCGGCCGCCGCGCCACACTCGGGAATGAAGTGCAAAGTTGGGAAGCGGATGAAGCGCGGAAACGGTCCTCGAAGGACCGTCGCCAGCCAGATGCCCCTCGGGGAAGAGCTCCAGCCGACCGGACAAAGGCGCTCCGGGCGGCGCGCGAGGAGGAGCCCGGGCGCCGGAGGAAGCGCTGCCCCGGCTGGGAAGCAGCTGGGGACCTCATCCCGGACCGCTTCCTGAACGGAACCCGGGCCGGGAGGGGGGAGCAGGGAGCAAGGACAAGCCGGAGGGATGGGCGCGGGCGCGGTACCCACCGGTTCCTCCCAGGCCGGGCTGCGGGCTCCGAGCGCGGGGCGCACGTGCTGCGGCTCCATCGCGCCGGCCCGCGCCCGTTGGCCGCCGGGGCGCACGGACACGGGCCCCCGCCGCCGCTGCCGCCGCTGCCGCCGCCGCCGCCGCCTGTGCCTGGCTCGCCGCGATCGTTGTCGCTGCCGCCCGGGCTCCCGCCCGGAGCCAGCCACCGGCCCTCCCGCGATCTCTGGCTTCCGCCGCGTTCGCCCGCCCCCGCGCCGGTCCCTTCCTCCGCCGCCGCCGCCGCCTCCGCAGCCGCCTGCGTCCCGCTCCCTGGCGCGGCCGCGAGCGCTCGGCTCCCGGAGCCGCCGCCGCCGCCGCCACCGCCTCCCACGGCCACAGAATCCGCCCCTCGCTCCTGTCTCCGCCCCCGACTCCCTCCCCTTTCCTCCCGCCGCCCGCCCCTCCCCCTCAGCCGCCCCTCCCGGCGGGCGGCCCGGGACGCACGTGACCCCCCCTGCCAGTCCTTATAAGGCGCGGAACCGAAAGCGGCCACCGGGTGGTCACGGGCACCGGGCGGTGGCATCGCGGGGAGAGGCAGCCTCCCCGAAGGGACCGGGCTGGCCAGGAGCCGCGGGGGAAGTCGGGGGCGAGTGGCTCGCGCCGGGGGAGCTCGTCCTGGCATCCCTTTCCCTTGGCCTCCCTCGCTCGGGTCTCCTGGAGCCCCCCGCCGGCCGCCTCTGGAGCCGAGGCTGGAGCATTTCCCCCAGGACAACACCCGGCTTCAACTGAGCGAGGCTGCGCTTCGCACCCCTGAGCTGCTCCCCAAGCACCCCTGCCAGGGGTGGCCTACTCTGAGCTGCTGGGATGACTGGCTGGTTTGCCATCTGCAAGAGAGGTTAAGCTCGGGGAGCCCTGCTTTTACTCATTTTCTGTGGCTAAACAGTTTCGTGGAAAGAAAACCAGCTAAGGAGCTGGTCTGCGGTCCGCTGTGAGCGCGCCACTCGAATTAGGGGCAGGGACAGTTAAGAGAGACCTTAAATGTCAACTGTCTCCTCCTGCTGCTTTCAGAGAAAAAGAAAACGAAAATTGCAACTAGCGTTTCAAATCATCTTTACTGGCAGTGAAGACGGTTTCCATCTAGTTCCAACAGAGCAGTGACTGCATTACATGGGTCATTTCCTCTCGTGGACTTTGAGGCTCCTGCCAGCATCCTCTCAATGCCCCGTAGTCTGGTAGACAGATGCATTCACACGTTTTGAAACCGAAAAATCAAAACACTTACCTGATCCAGCATGCTCCCACGTCATTCTAATTTCCGCGGCTAATATTCCACTGGAGCTGATAAAGGTCACCTAAGGTCTGTGGAGAGAGCCTAAACCACTGGATGTTTCCCAGCCCTCGCCTTCTCTGACCTGACCGACTAGATTGGTCTTCCTGAATCTCTCCTCTAAATTGGCCCTCGATAGTTGGGTCTTCTTGTGTTTCTGACCATGTTTTGTTAAGTGACCTCTTACGCGCTGAGGTGCCCGAGTAGCCTGCCCTTCATTTATTTCTAGTGAGGGTGGGGTAGAGTGAATGAGTGGTCTACCAGGTCCTGCCATCCCTTGCTTTTAGTTACCAGCCAGGTGATGACAACTCAGATTTCCATCATTTCTGATCAAGCTGACTTCACCCCTGAGCACTAGGGCTACAGCTGAACCCTGGGGATCAAACCCAGGACTTCAATCTACCAACCAAGCTCCGTGCCCAGACCGGAAGCAAACTTTTTTTTTTTCAAACATATTTTTTAACTTCTTTACTTTTATTTTTTGCTTACATGTATGTGTCCGTGTGTGGGTTTGTGCACATGAGTGCAAGTTCTCATGGAGGCCAGAGGCATCTAATCCCCCTAGAGCTGGACTTACAAACCACCCAGAGTGGGTGCTAGGACTCAAACGTCCTGTCCTCTGCAAGAACAGTGTGTGCTCTTAATGGCTGAGCCATCTCTCCAGCCCAGAAGCCAGCCAGCTTCTTAACCAGAAATCTCTACCTCTCTTCCCCCTGGCCTTAAATTCAACCTGTCTAAAACAAAGTGCTTTCCTGACAGCTGATTTCTCTCGAGTCTTATGTAAATGTCACCACAATTCACTTAGTCATGCAAAGGAGAAGGGAAAAAATATTATCCTAGGTTCCTCCTCTCTCACTGTTCTCTTCCTCTCTCTCTCTCTCTCTCTCTCTCTCTCTCTCTCTCTCTCTCTCTCTCTCTCTCTCTCTCCCCCCCCAGGCCTAGCTTCAGGGCCCTGGTTTTAGACTCCTGAAACTTTGCCTTCCTTTCTTATTAATTTTGAATTTTGTATTATATTTTTATTTATTTGTGTGTGTGCCCATGCACAAGTGTGGAGGTCAGAGGCTAACTTGCAGGCATTGTGAGTGCTGGGTATTGAACTCAGACCATCAGGCTTGGCAGCAGGTGCATTTAGCCACTGAGTCGTCCCTTCAGCTCCACTTACTAGCTGTGTTGCCTCTAAATGGTTGAGATGCCATCCCTCTTGCTGTGACCAAAGTTAGCCTCCTAACGAGTCAAGGTTTAAGTCCTAATATCTTAGCTAGAGCCTACCTCAACAATTCTTTCCCATGCTCTGAGTTCCTAACAGACAGCTCCCCCTCAGGCCACCTGTTTTTATGCTGTGCCCTCTTCTGGAATGTTCTTCCTCTTACTCAGCCTATAAAACACCTGTTCATCTTTCACTTTTCACCCCGAGGGTTACCTTCCTGACCTTGCTGCATGGTAAAAACTGTCTGCACCCTCTACACTGACTACATGCCACCTCTGACCACCCCATCCTATCATAATGCCTTAGAAGACTTTTTAAGTTAGCTTTTACATATAATTTTCTTGGTAGGAAATATTATAATTGACTTGCTCCATCTTCCTGGCTCCAGTACAGTTCTCAACATGTGTTTCTCAAGTTTGTTGAAAGAATTGTGATATAGTCTGGGGTATATTTTTGAGGTTCTAAAAAAAAAAAAAAAAAAAAACAGTTTCCCCTATATTGTCTCATTTCATTCTCACAGTTCTCCATAAGATGTATGAGTGCCTTTCATAGGAAGCGACAACTCCCAGAGCCACCTGGTAGAAGGAGTAACCTTATTCCCAAAAGTTGTTCACATACACACACACACACACACACACACACACACACTTGTAGTCACACCATGTCCAGCACTCTTATCCTCATAAACACACACACTTGTATACACATCATGTCCAGCACTCTTGTACACACACACACACACACACACACACACACACACACACGCTGTAAAATTTTAAAAGAGAACTCACTAAAGCTGGAGAAGAAGAAGAAAACAATTTGCCGCAGGCCATCTCGTGTAAATCCCGGAGCCAGGGTTACAATCCAGATTACGTCTTTACCTTGGCTACATGTGCAGCTGTCTCTGTGGTCTGAATATTTATGTCTCCCCGTCCTGTTGAAATCCTCACTTCCTTGAGCGCTTACGGAAGTGGTTTGGTCCTGACAGCAGATACTGTAGAAATGGGATTGGTGTCTTGTAGAGAGGTTCGGGGCGCTGGAGAAATGGCTCAGTGATTAAGAGCACTCGCTGATCTTCCGGAGGACCCAAATTCAGTTCCCAGCACTCATATTGGGCAGCTCACAGCTACCTGTAACTCCAGCTCCAGGGCTACCTGCAGCTCAGCTACCTGCATAAACACAGTGCACATATAGGCATGTGGAAACACACACACACACACACACACACACACACACACACACACACACAAAAGGATTTAAAAAATAAAGCAAGAAAAAGAATACCATATCTGTTGTCCTCTCACATTAAATTCTATCTTGTATAATACAGTGTTGTTGGGTTTTATTTTTTGAGGTTTTTTTTGTTTTTTGTTTGTTTGGGTTTTTTTTTTTGGTTTTTTGTTTTGTTTTGTTTTTTGCTATTGATTACACAGTATAACTACTTATTTTTCAATTGTTCCAAGTCATTGTGCTTTCAGGGTGTCTTCTATATAAACAGTTTGGTCTCACCACTATCTGACCAGTCTGAGAGCCTGGCTTTCAGCGTTCTTTTTAGATCTATTTTCATTTATAGTGTATACGAAACAGAGTAAAGGGCGCTTCGCTGCTGTGGCCCCTCCCCCACACCATGGTTCCTTCTCACGGAACAGTACACATTAGTAGGTTGTTGGGTGTGTCCTCTGTTCCACATTACCACCCGCCTCCTAAGGCTTTGCCCTTAATGCAGAGGAGGGAAGTGATATGGCTCCTGATGCAAGAGGAAGAAGAGGCGGGGAGGGGCATGTGCTTCATAGATCCCTGCCGACATCGGCACATGCATGGCTGAGAATGTTCCTTTAAGGTTCTTTCTCCAAAGGCCTGTGAGTCTTCTGTTTCAATATTCTCCTGGGCCTGAATCACAGTTTCGTTGTCTATGGAATTCTACATTGAAAGGGATTAATGCCGGCGTTTGAAGTGCCTGATCGTCTCTTGGCATCTAGGGCTGGCAATGAGAAGCCTATCCTCGGTCTCAGTACACTACAGGTATCTTTCTGTCCCACACATTTTCATATTTTCAGGTTGTGTTTGGATTGATTTGAATCTAAGTGGATCTGGGTTTTAGGTTTTTTGTTTTTTTGTTTTTTAAGATCTTGATACTCATTTGTGGTGGCGCACACCTTTAATCCCAGCAATCTGGAGGCAGAGGCAGGTGGATCTCTGTGAGTTCAAGGCCAGCCTGGGCTACCAAGTGAAAAACCCTGTCTTGAAAAACCAAAAAACAAACAAACAAACAAACAAAAAACATAAATCCTTTGAATCTGAAAATATTTTATTTTCAAGTGTTACTTTTCTTCATTCCTGCTCTGTGGAATTTTCTCTATTTTATGTTTCTATAACTCATACTAGATATGACTCAGAGTTTTTCATACTATCCTCCAAATCTTGATTTTTCTTTCATATTTCTCTTCTTTGCTGGTCTTGGAAATTTTTCTCAGATGCATTACCCAATTCCCTAATTTTATTGGCACCTAAGTTTAGTGGGCTGTTCCAGTGTCACTTCCTTGACAAGCTAAGGCTTTGCTATGTACCCCTGGTGCTGCCCCACCACTCTCTACATGGATCAGTCTGGCTTCAGACTTGCCACAATCCTCCCATCTCTGGCTCTTAGGTGCTCTGTTTAGCCTGCTTCATGACCATTAAGTTTTCATTTGTTTATTTTCCTACAATTTTCATCTCATTCTTTTTAGAAGTCATTCGTACATTTTCATGCTTTGTTTTTCCTTTATCTTATTTGTCTTATTAACCTTTTGTTTTGTTTTTGTTTGTTTGTTTTGTTTTTGTTGTTTTGTTTTGTTTTGTTTTGTTTGTTGTTGTTGATGATGATGTTTTGAGACGGGGTTGCAGTAGAAGTTTCTCTGTTCACACCTGGCCCTGAGGTCCCATAGCCGCTTATAGAATAATCACTCAGAGGCTTATATTAATTACAAACTGGATGGCCTATGGCTCAGGCTTCTTACTAGCTAACTCTTTCATCTTAAATTAACCCATTTCTATTAATCTCTGTATCACCATGTGTTCCATGGCTTTACCTGCATCCCATTACATGTTGCTCTTAGACAGCAGTTTGATGTCTCCCCCCACACACCCCACTCCCCCACACCCCACTCCCCCACTTTCCTTTCTCCTCTCGTTATCTCTCTTGGATTTTCCCACCTGGCTCCATCCTGTCCTGCTCTAGGCCAGTGCAGATTTATTTACTAACCAATGGGAACAGCATATATTCACAGTGTATAGAAAGACATCCCCCAGCACAGGGACTCTCTATGTAGCCCTGGTTGTCCTGCTCCTCACTCACAGGGTTAGGCTAGGGTTAGACCTCAAACTCACAGGTATCTACCTGCCTCTGCTCCCAAGTGCTGAGACTCAAGGCATGTGCCACCGTGCCCAGCATGTCATTAAACGTTTTAAGCATATTTATTTAGAAATGTCTCTTTTATTTATAGTTGCCAGAATAAATTCTCCCATTTGTGCATACATGGGCCACATTTGGGCCCGCTTGTTTCCTTGCATGCTTTACAGTGTTTTCCTGGGCAATTCACTTCAGGAAGACATGGTATTTGTTTGTTTGTTTGTTTGTTTACTTGCTTGGGCGGGGCTTAAAGTATGCATTATGGAGGTGTCTATCTGGGAGAGTCTGATCTTGATTTTGCCAATGGTTGCCACATTTCCTTGGTTCACTAGTGTTTGTAGTCCTTAACACTGCCAGACTCAAGCAGCTGAAGACTGGTTCAACTAGGGCTTCTTGGGTATCTGTATCTCTGAGGCGTTTCAATTACTCATCCCAGCACGCTGAATTCACAATAGTGGAATGGATTTGTTTTACACATAAGGTCAGGTGTCCCAAAGTGTATGTTGAGAGAGAGAGAGAGAGAGAGAGCGGCAAACTTTACCCTTTCTATGAATTCTCTCTTAGAAGTCATATAGCATCATCATCACCAAATGAGTTAGTTGGACCTGTCACAAAACCCTTCCCAGACTAAAGGACCAGAAGATAGACCCTTCAAAAATGAGTGTGTGGATGAGGCACACACACTATACATACATACATACATACATACATACATATATATGTATGTATAGTATATAATTGTGCAGTAGTCTTTAGAACAATGAATCACAATGCTCTCTATATTGATAAGTTTTGGTATTCATGCTCTAGGCAATCAGAGTCCATTCTTTGCATAGACTATAAATTTAGGCTGTTTCTTCCCTCTGATGCAGCACCTGGAGAACATGGTGAGTGCAACCCTCCAGAATAAAGGCATGTATGCCTCACATTAGAAGAATGGTAGTGTGCTGGGGATGTTGTTCTGCATGCTTTGAATATGTGTGGTGCTCTGATTGGTTGGTAAATAAAATGCTGATTGGCCAGTAGCCAGGTAGGAAGTATAGGCAGGATGAGCAGACAAGGAGAATTCTAGGAAGAGGAAGGCTGAGTCAAGACGCTGCTAGCCACCTCCAGAAGAAGCAATATGTAAAGTACCTGTAAGCCACAAGCTATGTGACAAAGTATAGATTTATAGAAATGGGTTGATTTAAGATGTAAAAGCTAGCTAGCGAGAAGCCTGAGCCATTAGGCCATATAGTTTAAAAATAATATAAGCATCTGTGTGTTTATTTGAGTCTGAGTGGCTGTAGGACGGGGCAAGACCAGAGAAAACTCCAGCTACGGTAGTGTCTACTGCTCCAGCTAGACCTCGGTGGAGCACACTGAAGACTAACACGTTCCCATAGTAATAATCTGATAAAGACTTTCACATGAGGACTGCCCCTGCAGGAAGCTCATCAACAGATTGCATCTTAGTAATAATACATCCGAAGCAAGAAACGGGGATTCTGGTCTTGGTCCCAACTTATAAAGCTCCCATGGAGCAGACAAAAGAGGCTCAGTGATATATATTTCAGTCATGTGGGCTAAGAGCATTCCTATGGCCTCCCTGAGAATGGCCTTCTTGAAGTAGAATGGAGTGATGTGCTTTCTCTTGGTCTTTCTGTCTTCCCAGATGCTGGGATTACTGGTAAGTCACGACCCCTGTACCAGATGCACTGTGTTACTTACAGCTCACAACTCAGTGTGCGAATTCTACAAATGATTTTACTTTGCTCTGTTGTCCTCATCTCACATAATATCAAGAGAAAAAAACTAAAAAATAATATTTAAAAATTTAACTCGGGCTCCAAAGCTACAGAGAAACCCTGTCTTGAAAAAAACAAAACAACAACAACAAAATCTAAAACTTTAGCCGGGCGGTGGTAGCACACACTTTTAATCCCAGCACTCAAGAGGCAAAGCCAGGCAAATCTCTATGAGTTCGAGGCCACCCTGGTCTACAGAGTGAGATCCAGGACAGGCACCAAAGCTGCACAGAGAAACCCTGTCTCAAAAAACAAAACAAAACAAAAACAAAAAACAAAAAAAAAATTAATTTGAATATTTCCCAGTAGAAATGTTGAAAAATACACTTGAGTGAAAAGCAGATTTTTTTTTAAGCACAATGTAGGGCTGGTGAGGTGGCTCAGCAGGTAAAGGCACCTGCCACACAAGCCTGGTGACATCAGTTAGAACCCTAAATACACATAAAGGTGGAAGAGGAGAACTAAGTGCAGGGCTGTCTCCTGGCCACCACATGTGCATGTGCATGGTGACATGCATGGGCACACGCGCGCGCACACACACACACACACACATTCATATTAATAATAATAAGATTATTATGTCTTTCTTTATCTGCACAGTTGCTTAAAAAATGATTAATAACTGCCTATGATTAGGTTAACAAAGAGGTCAGTATAGAAAAAATATGGAAGAAGATATTTCAGAACTTCGGGATGTGACTGTTAACTATGCAGAGGAAAGGGTGAGCAAACAGGACTCTCTACAGAAAAAGGAGAAACAATCAAGCCTAAAATTAATATAAAATGTGACAGATTTTATTTATTTATTTACTTATTTATTTATTTGTTTGTTGGGTGGGTGGGGGCTTCGAGACAGGGTTTTTCTGTGTAACAGCCTGGCCATCCTAAAACTCACTCTGTAGACCAGGCTGGCCTCCAGCTCACAGAGAGTACAGCCTGCCTCTGCCTCCAGTGCTGGGATTAAAGGAGTGCATCACCACCACCCAGCAACAGATTTAATTGTAATTCAAGAAATGGCACGTTGGGGCTGAAGAGATGGCTCAGTGGTTAAGAGCACTGGCTGTCTTCCAGAAGACCCAAGTTGGCTTCTGAGCACCCACACAACGACTAACACCTGTCTGTAACTTCAATTCCAGAGGGTCTGACAACCTCTTCTGGCCTCTGTGGACACTGGACATTTGTGGTGCAAAGACATATTTTGCTGACAAGACCCTCATACACATACAATAAAAGTAAACTTAAAAATAAGGTTAAAAAAGGAAAGAAAGAAAGAAAGAAAGAAAGAAAGAAAGAAAGAAAGAAAGAAAGAAAGAAAGAAAGAAAGAAAGACAGAAAAAGAAAGAAATGGAAAATGTGAGGTTACCTCCACACGTGCAAGAGAATGATGGGAAGGCTTTTATGCTTCCCTGAGAACACTTAGGGCAGAACTCTAGACAGTGGTAGGAGGCAGCCACTTCAGATTCCAGCTTAGGGTTTTAAATCCTAGACACAGTGCTGTCAAGAACTGAATAGAAAGAATCGAGCCATAGCTGGGTGCTGGGACTCAGGAGAACAGTCATGGAGGAGGCTGAAAGTGGCTGTAGGCAGCTTGGTATCCAGCATGACATCCACCAGGGAGAGAGGAGTGCAGGAGACTGGGAGAGGGTAGGGGGTGCAGGGGTCCCTGGAGGCCTTGGAGACCTGAGGGTCAGCAAAGGCCTCCAGGTTGAAAGGCTACCGTGGTTAGTGGTGCTCTCAGGAAGGGCTAGGAGAACTTTTCTTTTGATGAACTATACACGGAAGAAATGAAACTAAGAAGAGTGAGGTCTAGCCCTTGATCATTTAGGTATACTAATCCATCATGTAAAGAACACGAGATGTTCGCTGTTAACAAGAACTGTGCCCAAATACCTGCTTTTGAAGGCCTTGGGAAAGTCGTTTGTTCCACTTTTAAATGAACATAACATAGTCAGGCATAGTGGCCTATAATCCCAGCATGTGGCAGATGAAGCAGGAGAATTGCAAGTTCCAGGCCACCCTGTGCTACATAGTAATGGCAGTGACGAAGGAAGACACAACTCAACACTGGCAACTGGGTCACCTGAAGAGTTCCTCCCGGAGACTTCTACTCAGGGGACACTGAGACTCTTAACTTATACCACAGAAAAGAATTTTAGGACGAGTTTGTATGAAACCAAATGGAGTTTATTGAGAACAAGGTCTTAAGAGAGAGAGCATAGTTATACACAACCAAAGTGCTTGTCTTAGTTACGTTTTTATTGCTGTGAAGTGACACCACGACCCAGGCAACTTTTAGAGGAAAGTGTACTGGGGCTCATGGCCGGAACGGGTCAGAGTCCATGACCACCATGGCTTGGACCATGGCACCAGGCTGGCAGGCATGATGCTGAAGCAGCAGCTGGGAGCCTACATCTGATCTACGAGCAGGAGGCAGAAAGGGCTAACTGGGATTGTGGTGACCTTTTGAAACTTCAAAGCTCAACCCCAGTGACACACTTCCTCCAACAGGATTCCTCCTAATCCTTTCCAAACTGGGGACCGAGTATTCAAACATATGGAGGCCATTCTCATTCAAACCACCACAGTGCCCACAGACTGCTCAAGAAGGTAACACATGTACACACACACACACACACACACACACACACACACACACACACACAGAGGAGTATTGGTGACCTTTTTTTTTTTTTTTTTTGAAACAGGGTTTTACGTAGCTCAGGCTGGTCTCAAACTTGCCATGAAGCTGAGGATGTTGAACTTCTGCCTCTATCTCCCTTGTTCATGCTAGGCAGGTACTCTATCTACCAACGGAACCAAATGCCCGTATACCAAACCTTTTATTTATTTATTTTTTCTTTTTTGAGATAGTGTCTTATAGCCCAGGCTGGCCTTAGGCTTGCAATCTTCCTGCCCTGCCTTCCTTAAGTCACATCTCACTTAAAGAAGTTTTCTTTAGTAAATGAGATTATAAAATGGTTTATGAGGTATATTGTCCATGTTTAAAGACTGTTAAGAGAAACACAGGTCACAAAACGTTAAAGAAATTCATATCCTACTTTATTTGCAATGTCAAAGCCTGTATGGTGTGTGTCTGTACCTGTTTTTGGATGCATGTGTACAAGTGTTTGAATTCATGCAGGTATCATTCCTCAGGCACCATCTTCCTTGTGTTTTGAGACAGAGTCTCTCACTGGCCTGGACCCTACAGATCAGGCTAGGCTAGCTGGCCAACAAGGCTCCACAGCCCCACAGGACCCATCCTCCCCTGTTAATGCAGATTCTGGGTATCCAATGCTGGCTCTTTTGCTTGCAAGACCAGTACTCTAGGGACTGAGCTAGCTCCCCAACCCAGGGCAGGCATTTCAGATGCAAACATGGCTCATAACCTTGTTTGTGAGGTTTTTCTCTCTTTTGCAAGCAATTTGGTCTTGGTCACCAAGGGACATAAACCAGATCCCAAGATTGAGGGGAATTTTTTTCTGTCTCATGTCTCTTTAACCTCCCTGGCCTTTCTATCCTGCCTCAGTGACACCCGTTGGAGAATCAGGATGGAATGAATGGTGTGCTAAAAATGCCTATGTATATGCTTTTTCCAGACTAAGGGTACCAGAATTAAAGAAAAGGGATTGTGCTTTAGTTGGGGTTTCTATTGCTGCAACAAAACACCATGCCCACAAAGCAAGTTGGGAAGGAAAGGGTTTATTTCACTTACATATCACTGTCCATCATCAGAGGAAGTCAGGACAGGAACTCAAACAGGGCAGGAATCTGGAGGCAGGAGCTGATGTAGAGGCCATGGAGGGGTGCTGCTTACTGGCTTGCTCCTCATGGCTTGCTCAGCCTGCTCTCTTATAGAACCCAGGGGTGGCACCACCCACAATGAGCTGGGCCCTCCTCTATCAATCACAAATTAAGAAAATGCCCTACAGGCTTACCTACAGCCTTATCTTATGGAGGGATTTTTTTCAATTGAAGCTTGTTGTAGAATAATCTATTTGTACACTGTGAAGATGTGTCTTTGCCAAGGTGCCTTCTGATTGGTTTAATAAGAGATTAAATAGCCATTAGCTAGGGAGGATGTATAAGCGGAAGAGCCAGACAGAGAGAACTCTGGGAAGAAGAAGGGCGGAGTCACCAGCAGACTCAGAAGGAGCAAGAAATGCTAGAGGACAGGTAAAAGCCAGGAGCCATTTGGCAACATGTAGATTGACAAAAATGGGTTAATTTTAGTTGTAAGAGATAGTTAGTAATAAGCCTAAGCTATCAGCCAATCTTTTATAATTAATAAGAAATCTCCCTGTGGTTAATTGGGAGCTGACTGGCAGGACAGAAAAATCCGCCTACAGAGGCTCTCTCCTCTCAGATAACTTTAGCTTGTGTCAAGCTGACATAAAACTAGCTAGGACAGATTGTTAACTTTTTATAACACAGATTAGCTGGGATCAGTGTTCCTCATGATAAATGAAGTCATATACATTTTGAAATTGTAATGAGAAAGCCAAAGATTGACATTTTCCACATAAAGCTCCATTTTAAAAGAACAACTTTGGAATCATCACAACAACCATGTGACATTATCATTATCCCCTGTTACAGGAGAGGATATGGGAGTTTGGGGACCAGGCAGCAGTGTGCCCAGGGTCACAGCACTTAAGACACAGTGCTGGCTTGTGGAGTTTTTGGCCCGTAAAGACCCTATGAAAGACAAAAAAATCAGGAAAGGAGCCCAGTAAAACAGGTGCACGACTAATCTCAGCACAGAGGAGGCTAAGGCAGCAAGATCATGAGTTCAAAGCCAGCCTGAGTTACATAGGTAGACAGTGAGACCCTTCCTTAAAGTAGAGATTGAGATGAGTCTCCAGAGAAGCTCCCAGGGAGGCGGGGATGGGTGGGTGGGAGAGATACACAGGAAGGACAGACAGCAGGGGACTTTTGAATGCCTTGAGTAGTGGAGTTACTGCAGGGACAACCGTTTAGTAGTGTAGGGATACAAGTGTTCTTTACAAAAGCAAGAAGGTGAGAAAGAAAACCACAGCTCCAGAGGGGACTCCGAGGAAAGGGAGCGTCATCAGCACAGGTTGAGAAAGATTTTAAAGAAAACTGTTTCTTCAGAGCCAAGAATAGAAAAACAAGGAAGACACACCCACCACACTGTAAATGTCAGCAGTTGTCAGGACGGAGACTGAAATCCAGGTCTAACTCGTGCTTTCTCTGCGGTTGCCCCAGGATACAGGCCCTGCCTTCAGGACAAAGGTCTTAAACTGGCCAAGTGCAGCCTGTTCCTCCCTTCCCCAGCCCCTGCACAGGACATCTCCTTTCTAGGACTCTCCTTTCTGCTGGCCCTTGGCTCTGGTTCCTATGCACAGGGCCTGGCAGGTCTCCCTGGCATGTTCCTTTTTCTCCTTCACCTCTTTGCCTGTTTAACCTGGACAGGAACCTGGGAGGCCATCAACAGACGGCCAGTAACATGACCCGACCCAACTGGCATTCCTTCTCACCTCTGCTACAAGTGGGATCGAGCTGTACAATGAGAGAGCCCGGGACTAAGCTGCATAGCATGTCATCTGCTCCATCCTGCTTCACCCCATGCAGCCTCCACCCCAGGACACTCCGGCAGAGAGTCTACCTGGTGGAGTTGGGGTAGGGTTGGGGACTTTCTTCCTGCTAGAGAGTGAACACTGCACTCACCAGCAGGAAGCCACGGAGGACAGTAGAGTGTCACTGACTTGGGCTGTCAAAATCATTTCATTGGGTTTCTGCTTTTCTGTGACATCGAGAAAGTTCCTCGACATCTTAAAGTATAATGTCTTCACCAGGAAAAAGTGATTGGACACCTGCTTTGTGGGAATCATTAACGTTGCCTTGCTCAGAAGTTGTGCCCAACAGTTTTCATAGCTTGTCCCTCCTTGTAGGATGAGAAACTTTGAGAGGATGACAAACTGTGACACTGAAGCTAATGTGATCATTCACATTGTGTTCTCTTTCTATAATTTATTATTTTATCATGTGTATGGGTGTTTTGCCTGCATGTATGTCTACATCAGTACATGTGTGCCTGGTTGTGAGCTGTCATGTGGGTGCTGGGACTTGAACCTGGGTCCTCTGGAAGAGCAGCCAGTGCTCTTAACTTTTGAGCCAACTCTTCAGCCTCATTCTTTCCATAATTTAAAAAATTGTGTTAAAGGAGCTAGGTGTGGTATCCTATACCTTTAATGTGAACATTCAGGAGGCAGAGGCCGGTCTGGTCTACAGAGTGAGTTCCAGGACATCCAGGGCTACGTAGTGAGACCCGTCTCGAGAAGAAGGGGGATGGGGGAGATAACAGGGGGACTGAGATGATGAGGAGACAGTAGTGGTAGTGTTTTGGGACAAAGTCTCATTAAGCACCTGGGTTGGCCTTGCATATGTGATACTCCTGGTTCACCCTCCTTGCCAACCAGACTTGCCAGCTATTTAGATCTGTGGTACAATGGGTGCCAGGACATGGAGAAAGGACGCCTCAGGGGTCACTCCTTATAAATACCAAGAGGTCAAAGAGAGCTCTCCTATTTCTTTCAAGCTGTGATATGTTAATAAAAATACCAACTTTTAATGTATGATTTATATTGTCTACAATTTTACTTATACACATATAAAAATGTGATATGGTTATTAACCACAGTATGAAGTGGCAAGTGTAAGGAAGGGCAAATGAAACCACTGAACTGGATCCACCACTCTGCAGGAAGAAAGAACGGTTTGTTGGGGATCAACCTGCCCAGACTCTTGGGGGGTGAGTGAGAAGCAAAATGGCACAGAGCAAGCAGATTTTATGTGACTGTGAGGAAGGTGGAGGATTTGAGCTGATATAGGCTGTTAGGATTGACAACCACCAGATGCCTTTGTGGGCAGTAGTTGCCCTTTCAGGATAAAGTGAGGTTCCTGGCGATGAACCGAGAATGCGTTGGGGGGAGGGGCTTCTGATAACGCAAAGACTGTTCCCGTCTTTAACGTAATGATAATAGTGAGTAGCGAACTCATCATTTGAGCTTCATAAATTCCAGCAGCCGAGCGAAGTTTATGACAACTTATTCTTTTCCGTCTTTAATACCTTGATATTATGTCTTCAAAACTAAGGTATGTAGACACCATTTTAAAAAGATCTCCCTTTCTCTTCTCCTCTCCTGCTCCTCCCCCACGCCACCCCTCTCCTTTATGGAAAGGGATGGAGAATCGCAGAAGTGATGTTGAAGAGGGGAGGCATTTTGAATAAACTTGGACGTCTCTGACTAACCAGTTTAGCTTCTAAAAAGGTCTAGAAATAACAGTTTCTCCAGGGTGGAGTGCAGAAGGCAAGCCAGGGCAGGCTTCACCATTTGGGGATGGTTTGGGGGATGGGGCTGGGAGCTGAAGTCAAGCACAATGTTTTTGTTCTTTGCCTTTCTAAGCAACTGTTTTGCCTAAGGAAATGAAAGGGACTAAACAATTACAGACTCAAACTAGCTCATTGTTAGAATAGGATATTCTAGCCTCACAGCCCATAAATTATATTATCTATAACTAGACATCAAATGAATGTGCATACCAAATGAACTTTTCCTAAAGAGAAATTTCTCGTTGGAATTAGTGACTAGACCACAGAATTAGTCATGCTGTTAAATTTGTTTAAGCATCTCATTAACAAGACTGAAGCTTTCCAAAAGCTTGGTGTGAAGGTAAAGGGTCATTAACATTAAATACACATACAAAACATGATTTATAAAATGAATATATTAGTGAGTTTGAGGCCAGCCTGGTCTACAGAGTGAGATCCAAGACAGGCACCAAAACTACACAGAGAAACACTATCGGGGGGGGGGGATATTAATTATTTCTTGTTGGTATTAAAATAGTGGCAGGCTAGGTTTCTATGGCCTGTGATGGGCCATACACCCCCGCCCCCAAGATTCTCCTAAGATGGGGAGAGTCCAGAAAGGAGCAGTGAGTCTTTGGACTGTCTTGGGGACAGTGCTATGATGCACTAGCTGAGCTGGGCTGAGGAGCTGGGCTGAGCTGGCATGGCTACTGTTGGTTAAATGGCGTGTTGCTCGTGGCTGGCCGACGCCTGAGGCGGCCATGCCGGCGGAGGAGAGTGCCGATTGAAAAAATCACAGCCATAGTTACCTTCTTAGAGCTTTATTGGGGCGGGGAGAGAGAGAGAGAGAAGAGAGAGGGAGAGAGAGGACAGATGGAAGGAAGGAGCTGAAAGGGAAGAGAGGAAGGGGGAGAGGACAGACGGAAGGAAGGAGCAGAAATAAAAAGAGGGACACACAGAGGGCCCACCCGCTTTTTAGGCTGGGACGCTGTCGCAGGCTGATGACATAATTAAGGCCAGAATCCTTACAGCTACCTTTGCTTTCTCTGTCTTGGAAGCAGAAAGGGTTTTCCTTGACTATTCCAATCATGAAAGAGAAGCCCAAAGACCATAGTCACCAGCTCCCCTGCCTTCCCTCTAAGCTCTCTGCACCCCATTCATCACAAAGTCTCTATCTCTTTGCAACCATAGCAACTAGGCTTCTGAAGGTCACCAGCATCCTTCTGGTTCCTAGACCCGGTGACACTTCTCAGTACTCAACTGACTTAACTTTTCCACACTAGCCAACACTGTTGCCCTGGACCATTCCCTCCCCCTTTGACATACTTTCTTCCCTTGATTTCTCTGTTTACAAAGAACAGGGAGACTGTACCCATTTCTTGTTCCTCTTTCCTCATTGGCATCCTTCATGGACCCCTTAATCTTTGAGTATTGATGTGACCCAATGCCTAAGTTCAGGGCTCTGTCTTCTCTGCCTATTCTTCCGGGTTCTCTCATTGCCTACAGTTGTACTCCACTTAAAGCTAACGTGACCTGAGTTTCCAATCCTCTCTTTCTCCATCCTCCCTCCCCAGATAGCTGATGAAAACAAGAGATAGAAACTGGTCTGGCAGTTTAGAGATAGGAGGCAGGAAATGTCCTTGATTTTGTCTTGGCCAGAAAGGGGTTTTGGTTCCTGCTCTGAGATCTTATCTCTATTCTCCTTGTATACACCGAGATGAGCGCCACTGCCTGGGAGCTACATGTAAGGACGTGACTGAAATTGAGGCAGGTGGACATGAAGTTGGAGAGCCAACCGGACTGGCCAGTTCACCTCCCTGTGCTCACTAGCTTCTGCCACAAGTCCTTTACGGGGTCCCCAGAGCAGCAGCTAGTTGGCAGCCCATTTCCAGGAACCCATTCCTGCCACTCAGGAGCTCTGTTTGCTAGCACTGCTCACCTGGGAGCCTGTAAGTCTTTCCTAATATCCACCCTCTGTGGTCTGTGAATTTCATTCATGAGACAAGAACTGATTCATCTAGGACCTCACCTCTCTGAGCTTTGTATACCTAAGATGAGAGAGCCTCTGTTGCTCTCAAGGACCCCTGCTGTCTCCCTGGTATGTGTGACATCTTTAGAAAGTATTATACCCAGATCGAGGGAACCCCCAAAAGACCACCAAGGAGACCGAGTCCCATATGTAAAAGCCAAGAGCCTTTATTTTCAAGCTCTGAGCTTGGTCCCTCTGTCCGATGCAGTGGTGAGAGCAGACTGAGCTCAAGTGGGGTGGGTTTTTTTTTTTTTTTTTTTTTTATCATAGTAGAGGTTGGGGTGAGGGGATTTCCAGAGTTCAGAACCCTGATTGGCTGACAATTGTCTAGGGGTATCCGTAAAGCAGAAATAGGTGTGCGCTAGACTCAGGAACATCTGCCACCTTATCTAATGGTTGGAATGTTTGGGGTGTCAGGTACTTCCCCTTGGATGTAGGCTCTCCCTGGGTGGGGTCAGCTTATGGCTTTTCCTGGGTCCGGGTGTTGCCTGCCAGTAAGCCTGTCACAGAAGCTGTGCCTGGGCCTCTAAGCCTGTCATGGCAGCTTTGTGGTCAAGCTGTTTGGGGGCCCCTCTACAGTAAGACAATAGGGACTTAAATTCAGCATGCCTTAAGTCGATACCCCCTACAATTCATTTCTCAAGTTCCCATAGCAGTAAAAAGGATCAGGCTGGTGAGGAGACTAAGCAAGGGAAGACACTTGCCATCAAGCCTGGGGACCTGAGTTCAATCCCCGGGCCCCACATTCTCACGAGTTGTTGTTTGACCTCCACACAAGCACTGTCACACACATAACACTTTTAAACTATTAATACTCTCAATATTCAGACAATAGCCTAAGTCAGAGACGTAAAATCTTTTATCTTTGGTTCCTACATCCACTCTGAGGTGGGTTACACACGTATAGGGAGGGAGACAAAATACACAGTGGCTCGGGGCTGGTGCAGCCTCAGAGCTGTGGTGCAGCAGGGGCAGCCAAAAGCAGCTGGGAGCCACGTGGTTGACCAGACAATGTCACTGCACTTTGCTTCATGATGATAGGCTGTCCATATCATTAGCTTTGCAAGACTGCCCATCATTCACGGAGCACATGCCATCTGAAAGTCCTGTAAGAGGGCAGGTGCCAGTGACGCTTTAGTTTTCAGCTGACTTGACCTTTCCAAGATAGCTGACCTACTTCCAGGGAAAGCAGACCTATTCCTGAAATTCCTCGCCTTCCCTGGCCTGCCTCCTTAACTCATGACTCATCCTCCTTCCATTAAAGTTTGTCCCTGGATTCCTGGCAGCTGTCACTCTCTTAGACGCTCACCCTCGCTCCTTGAGTGTGCATTTCACCCGCTTATAACTCCCTCCTGATTCCTTACTTTGTGCTGTATCTGAATTCTTCATCTTGTCTTGACAAAAACGTGGAATCCTTAGTTGAAGACCTTAGTCTGGTATCCCTGAGACCTCCCAGCCTTAACTCCTAGCAATAAAGTCACCGTAAGTGTCACCAACCTTATCTCCAAGTTGTGTCTAGCCACTCCAATGCTCTCACACTTTACTAAGGTCGGAGTGTTAGGATCCTGCCCTCACTCCAGCACATGCATAGCTCGGGGGGGTGGGGGAGTGGGGGGTGGAACTTGCCTCTTATGTCATCAATGGGCACTGACGACTACGTACATGCCATGTGGTCATGCAATCTGTGCCTTAAAAAGCCAGACACGGATCCCCACCCTCTCTCTCTGTTTTCTGCTCTCTCTCTCTCTGCTCTGCTCCCCGCTTCCCTCCCCCACCAGGCCTGGATCTCCTCTTTTTCCCTTCCCCATCCCTTTTCCCTCCTAATAAAGCTCTAAAAACTAACAGTGGGTTCTGTCGTGACTGTGATCTTTTCCTATGATAACCAGCACCACCAACCAGGCCACTTACCTATCACAGAGTCTCCATTCTGTTCTAATGTCTTTTTCCTAACTGGGCTTCCAAGCCCACTATTGTCTGCCTCCTTTAAAATCCATGATCCACGTGGTAGTCTGCCTGCACAGCCAATCCACTGTGCCAATAAAGCAACCTTGAATCAAATGATGGAGTCAGAGATTGGCTGATGGGGATAAGCCATAAAATTCCTGGATGATTTAGGAGGCGGCTAGAGGGGGCAGGAAGTGAGGAGGAGGAGGAGGGGTCTGGGGATATTCTGCTTCTGGAGAGAAGGTCAGCCAATTGCTCTGCATTTCTTGAATTTTTCAGGTCTTTATCTCAGTTTTCTGACTCCCAAGTTTTTATTATACTAGAACAAATTAGGTAATCGTTATATCTGGCAGCCACACCATGAAAGCAGCAGCTTTTTTTTTTTTTAATTTATATGAGTGCTCTGCATGTACACCTGTATCCCAGAAGAGGGCATCAGATCCTATTATAGATGGTTGTGAGCTATCATGTTGTTGCTGGGAATTGAACTCAGGACCTCTGGAAGAGCAGCCAGAGCTATTCACCTCTGAGCCATCTCTCCAGAGCAACACCACAGTTTTTTATAAAAAGAAGACCATTGTAGAATATTATTTTAAGATGTGTTACATTTGTTTATGCTGTGGAACATTTGTTTAATGATGCAAATATGTATTGAATTCTTTTATGTTGCATTTGTTTAACTCTGTGAAGCTGTGTTGCTTTGCCTGTCTAAAACACCTGATTAGTCTAATGAAGAGCTGAACAGCAAAAGCAGGAGAAAGGACAAATGGGGCTGGCAGGCTGAGAGAATAAACAGAAAGAGAAATCTGGGAGGAAAAGAAGAAAGAGCAAGAGAACAAGGAGAGGAGGACATCAGGGGCCAGCCACCCAGACACACAGCCAACCACAGAGTAAGAGTGAAAGTAAGGTATACACAAGTAAGAAAAGGAAAAAGCTCAAAGGCAAAAGGTAGATGGGAGAATTTAGGTTAAGAAAAGCTGGCAAGAAACAAGCCAAGCTAAGCCTGATCATTTATAATTAAGAATAAGCCAACATGTGTGATTTATTTGGGAGCTGGGTAGTGGACTCCCAAAATACCAAGAGCCAAAGAACAAAGAGTAAGAAAACAACCAACAACAGAAAACATTTAATTAGAGTTGGCTTACAGGTTCAGAGATCATGACAAGAAACATGGTGGCACACAGACAGGCATGGTGATCTGGATTGGTAGGTAGCAAGAAGAAAGAGTGAGCCACTGGGCCTGGCTTGAGCTTCTGAAACCTCAAAACCCACATCCGTAACATACTTCCTTCAACAAGGCCACACCTCCTAATAGTGCCACTCCCTATGAGCCTATGGGAACCATTTTTTTTTCAAATCATCACACAGAGCAAGATTTCAAAAGCACAAGTCAGTTATCTGACATTTACTAACATTAGCATTTCCTAACCATTTAATATTTCTGAGATTATCTGAAATTCTTCCATTATAAATTTCTCCAGATCTGTCATGCTCCCTCCCTACCTACTCTGACCTTATCACACACACTCTCCATTCCTGTACTCTAATCACAATGCCCTTTGTGTTCCACACACATGCCAAACATCCTTCTGGCCTGGATGTGGTACAAGCTGTCCCTTTGCCAGGCAGGCTCCTTCCCCAGCCTCACAGGTTGCTCTTTTCCATTTAGTATCATTTCCCTCAGAGGCTATCTCTACCACTCAGGTTAAATCAGTCATTCTCCACCACTCAACCCTTTTTTATACTCTCTATACTATCTAATACTATGTTATCTTCTTGCTTATTCATTAGGTTAACAGCTTCTTCCAGTGCAGAATGTAACCCCCACATCAACAAATGCCTGGCTTTGGTCACTGCCTAATTCTCAGTGATCCAGCCTGGTAAAAGCTCAGTAAATTACTGTTAAACAAATACTTTGCACCATTGTCTCAACCATTGCTTAAAGAATGTATATAAGTGTGTGTGTGTGTGTGTGTGTGTGTGTGTGTGTGTGTGTATGTGTGTGTGTGTGTATACAATCCACAGGAGGCAAGAAGACAGTTGGGTCAACACAACTAAGTAACAAATGTTGGTTCAAACTTGGGGAGTCTGATTCCAAGTAGTTTATTGCTGGGGATGTCTTTCTGTATGTTGTGAATGTATTGCTCTGATTGATTGATAAATAAAACGCTGATTGGCCAGTAACCAGGCAGGAAGTATAGTATAGGCAGGATAAGCAGAGAGGAGAATTCTGGTAACAGGAAGACTGAGTCAGGAGATGCTGCCAGCCACTGCTGCCATGAGAATTAAGATATAAAGATACCTGTAAGCCATGAGCCACATGGCAAGGTATAGATTTATAGAAATGGGTTAGTTTAAGATATAAGATCTAGCTAGAAAGAAGCCTGAGCCATTAGGCCATATAGTTTTAATTAATATAAGCTTCTGTGTGTTTACTTGGGTCCAAGCGGCTGCAGGACTGGCATGTGAGAGAGATTTGTCCTGACCATGGGTCAGGTGGGACACAGGAAAACTCTAGCTACATTTTATTTTAGGCATTTTTTTAGGCATAGGGTTTCTCTGTACAGCCCTGGCTGTCCTGGAACTCACTCTGTAGTCCAGGCTGACCTCAAACTCATAGGAATCCACCTCCCTCTGCCTCCTGAGTGCTGGAGTTAAAGCATGTGCCACCACCACATGGCTTATTTTTGACATTTTTTAAGCATAGCACAATTTGGCAAAAACTTTAACTGGTGTCTTAGTTAGGGTTTCTATTACTGCGAAGAAACCCTATGACCAAAAGCAAGTTAAGGAGGAAAGGGTTTGTTTGGCTTACACTTTCACATCACTGTTCATCACTGAAGGAAGTCAGGACAGGAACTCCAACAGGGCAGGAACCTGGAGGCCGGAGCTGATGCAGAGCCCATGGAGGGGTGCTATGTACTGACTTTCCCACCATGTCTTGCTCAGCCTGCTTTCATACAGAACTCAGGACCACCAGTTGAGGTATGGCACCACCCACAGTGGGCTGGGCCCTTACCCATCAATCATCAATTAAGGAAATGCCCTACAGACATAAAACTACACAGCATACCTGGTGATGATTAACTCAATCCTGTGTGTACAATAAAACATACATAAATCTCCTTAAGGAACAATGTAAGCTAAATAAAGATCAGACATGACCACACTGAAACACTTAGTAAATTACATGTGACACTTTCCATAAAGATGGATTCCATAGATTGGCTGAGAGAAAGGTTAGGATAGGGGTCTGGGGAAGGGTCCGGTGTCATCTCTCACTACACAGGTAGTACAAAGGTCACCAGGCTAAAATGTTGAGCCACTCCCAGACTTCTGGATGGAGAATAGGTTATGCATTCCTTCCCTTGAGTGAACAACCGCATGTGCTAACATTCCAGGTTCCCCTAGTGCTTACCTGTGAGCTCAAGAACCTCCATGCCTCCTACAGTACATGCCTATAACCTCAGGACTTAGGAGGTTGAAGAAGGATCACCATGAATTTCAGGCCAGCTTGGGCTACATCATTCTGATTGTGCTTAAAAAAAAAAATACTCCAAGTGCACAGGAGGGTATTTGTCCATCCCTACCATTTTCCAACCCCAATGGAGACAGGGAACTTGAGAACAAGTGCCAGCATTCCACTGGGAGAGCTCCATGCTGCACATCTGAGCATTTATCCCAAGTGAGTCCCCAGGACCCATGATGGATTGGTTGTTTCTGTCCATTCAAGCTGTTACAGCCAAACAGCACAGACGCTAGGAATTGATTTCCTGCAGGTCCCAAGGCTGGAAAGTCCAAGATCACAGTGGTTTGGCGATTAGCAGGGCATGGCTCACCCCTGCAGCTAATGCTGCTCACTGTGCCTTCCAGAGCAGAAGGAATGTGGAACATCCTTGAGCCTCCATGTAAGAAAGCTAATCCCATTATGAAGCCTGCTTTTTATAAGGGTCCTGTCTCCACATACCACCACAATGGAGACTGCCAGACAACATATGGGTTGGGATGGGACACAAACATTCAGAACCTAGCAGGGAGACTGTCACACTTGGGGGTCCCAGGTGACCTTGTTGTGCCTTTGGCTACAGGATTCAGAAAGCCCTTCCCATCCTTTTTGGGGAGCAGGGTTTCTGTCAGTAGGGATTCTACACAATCCATTCTCTGAACCCTTCTGTCCACTTCTACTCAGTCCTGAAGTTACATACAGTCAGTCCCATGGGGAGCATTGACTCTTCACTTCTCTCCTGTGGCCCTATTCTGACCTCTATGACCTCAAGTCATTGATCCCCTTACCCCCTTCAATTTCTGGAATCATCTGAGTCTAACGCTGTTTCTTTTCTTTTTTTTTTTTTTCTTTTTCTTTTTTCTTTTTTTTTTTTTTTTTGGTTTTTCGAGACAGGGTTTCTCTGTGTAGCTTTGCGTCTTTCCTAGAACTCACTTGGTAGCCCAGGTGAACTCACAGAGATCCGCCTGGCTCTGCCTCCCGAGTGCTGGGATTACAGGCGTGTGCCACCACTGCCCGGCCTAACACTGTTTCTTAAACAACAGCCACCGTCTATTTGTATAGCCTTTGTTGCTCTCCTGGGCTGCCAGATGTTACAAGTTTCTGAGTCAACTTGAAAAACCAAAGCCCTCCAGGCCCAGGTGTGCATGTGAGTGTGTCAGAGCCCTTCAGGCACAGATGAGCATGTGAGTGTGTCAAAGCCTTTTACGTACAGGTGTGCATGTGAGTGTGTCAGAGCCCTTAAGGCACAGGTGTGCGTGTGAGTGTGTGTTTGCCTCTGCCATGCTTGAATTTCCATTTAATTTTCTCTTCCTCCTTCCAGAGAAGAGATTTTGTCTAGATCTGCTCCCTGCTAAACTTCAGCACCCCAGTGTAATATCAAATATGTGTCTTTTCTATTAAATACGGTAAAACTTGTGTTGAGGACAAGGCATTCAATCTTTATACCCCCTCCTACCTTGCAAAGGTTTTAATCTCCCCGCCCAGTAAAACCTTTGTTTACATCAAAGTCCACTGCTCTATTCCAGGAATTTGATGGCCCGGAGCCGGGACCCCTTTCTTCTTGGAGTGGAGACCCCTTCCCCCCTTCCTTAGGTTCCTGTGGGCCAACTCTTTTTAGACTAGCCAATTAAATTAAGACTGTGAAGTCGGACACCAGCCAGTGGGGACGAGGCACAGTCAGCACCTGAGGTAGAAGAAAAACCGAATGCACTTCCTGACTCTGGATTCTCTCTTCCCAGCATGCCCTCTTGATCAAGAGTGGAGTTTCACTGACTCTTTAGGTGGAATCGTGATCTCTTTCTTCGCGATCTCGAACTTACTTCTAACACCAGGACCCTGCGATCCCCAGCTACAATCTAGGTTTACGCAACATCCTGGGTCTCTCTAGGAGTCCTGCTGTCAAACCGCAGGGACCACTATGCCTGTCTTTTTGCTTCCTTCTCTGACTCCCTTCCCACAAAATTACAGGTTGCAGAAAGCTGTGACTGCAGTCAACCTGGCACATGGAGTCAAGAATCCGGAGGCTGCCGGTGGCCCACAGGCCTTCCCACAGTGAAACACCACCCTGGCTCCTGTCTGAGCCCTGGATCTGCTCATGATGTTGGCAATGATAGGAGAGCAGTAAGAAGTATTTATAGAAAGGAGCGTGGCCTGGGGCAATGAAGCTACAGCTACCAATTAAAAAGCCACAGTTCCCATCCACACTGACATCTGAGAGAAGCTGCTGTTAGTCAACTTTCTGCTAATGTAAAATAAAAATACCCAAGATAATCAACTTCTATGTTTGTTTTGGCTCCACTGCGTTGGGCTTGTGGCAGCACACTGGTAGTGAGGCAAACCGGCTCACCTCATGGCTGGAACGCTAGACAGAAAGGAAGAGACTGGGGTTCTACACCCTTCAAAGGGACACCTGCATTGACTTACAACTCCCCCCACAGGCCCTACAACCTTGAAGGTTCCCTACTGTTCCAATACTGCCTGACTTTCTAAGGAACAAAACTTGAACATCTGAGCCTTTGGGTGCTGGTAAGATTCAAACTGTAGCATCCCCTTCAGTAGCTGTGTCCAATCTCACCATTTTTTTTTTAAATTGTGGCTGCTATCTCTTTCTTATTCACAGCATTCTTTCTGACATGATCTTTCCATATAGCATAGGCAGCCAGCAGTAAATAAAGCTCAAGTAGAGGAGGCAAGCCTGGAGAAAAAAACAAAGCAAAACCCCAAACCCAAGAACTAGAGGACTGTTTAATTCTGCCTGCGGACACAGATGTCAACATGTCTCACTCCTTCTTCGGGGGTGGGAAGGGGGTGGGGGGCAGGGTCCTGGGCATTGGCATGTATCCAGTCAAACTTTCTTCTTCCCCCAGGAAGCACTATCACCTACGGAATGGAGTTCGAGCTCATGCAGGTAGTGTGCAAGACCCTCAGCAATTTAACTTGACTCCTTCCGTGTGTGTGTGTGTGTGTGTGTGTGTGTGTGTGTGTGTGTGTGTGTAAAGCATCAGGCGACTTTGAGGTTTTCCTTAATCACTCTTCCTTAGTTTCTCTGCCACCTTTTGAGACAGTGCCTCTCACCAAACCTGGAGCTCCCAGATTCAATCAGATTAGTGAACCCCAGGGGTCACTCGGCCTCATCTCCTCAGCACTGAGATTATAGGCTTCGTAGCCTGCCTGGCTTTTTATATGGGTACTGGGAACCTAAATGCGAGCTCCTCATGCTCGTGTGACATGGTAGTCTAGAGGAAAATGTCCCCAGTAGGCTCACATGTTTGAACACTTGCTCTCTAGTTGGTGGAGGAAGTGCGATCCTGGGACCGGGCTTTGAGATCTCATACCCAGCCCCACCCTACTTTCAGGTCCTAATTTCTCCGCTTTCTGTGTGATGAAATGTATTTCTCTCTCAGCTACCCGCCGCCATGCCTTCCTCGCCATGATGGACTTCCCTCCCCCAGCTGCTTTCGCCCTGGTTGACCGCAGCAACAAGACCTAACTCACACACACAGCAAGCCCTTTGCGCAACCAGACGGCCAGCTGCCCAGCTCCTTTTGAAGATGTGTGCGTGGACTTCCCAGACCCAGAAGGCTGCTGTGGTGAGGGGACATGGCAGGCTTTAGTCACAGGAATTTAGAGGCTCCTTTTTGGGTTCTTGTTTTCCATAGATGCTGCAACTTTTGTCCCAGAGACATTTTTTCATTTGTTTTTGTGACCTGAGAACCAAGTGTAGCATTTATTCATGGAATGGACTTCTTTCTTTCTTTCTTTCTTTCTTTCTTCCTTCCTTCTGTTCTTTCTTTCTTTCTCGCTCTTTCTTTCTTTTCCTTTTTTCTTTCATGCTTTCCTTTTGTTTGTTTGTTTTATTTTTTTGTTTTTCAGCACAAGCTTTCTCTGCGTAGCCCTGGCTGTCCTGGAACTAGCTCTGTAGACCAGGCTAGTCTTGAACTCAGAGATCCGCTTGCCTCTCCCTCTCAAGTGCTGGGATTAAAGGCCTGCGTCACCACCGTCCTGGCTATGGATTTCTTTTGATAACACATCCTCCCGGAATCTTTTACATAGCTTTTCTTCCTCACGTAGAAACACATAATTTGCTCTTTCATTCTGTCATGGGGTGTCCACCAGAAAAGACTGCTCAGTAAGCCAATAGAAATTCTTTATTAGCCAGCCAGCAACTGCACTAAGTGTTTGGGTGTCTAGTCCCAAGTCTTTTTCAGGGTGAACTTTTAAGCACAAAAACCATATCCTGGGTTGACACACTTCAGTTAACAAGAACAGTTAACCAGAAGCAGAACTACAGAAGCCAAAAAGCAGGGTTGGTACGTTTAGAGACTTTCTCAGAACCATGGACTTTGATGGATTAGGTCTTTGTTTTCATTTTGGCAGGTGGTGCTGTCTACATTTTATGTCTTAGTTTTATGGCTTGAATGGTACTTTCATCATGGAGTCATTTTTGCTAAGGTCTAGGGGGGTCTGTTACAATTTTGACGAACACATGACAATTGTAGATATTTTGGGGGTACAGTGTGATGTGTCCTTTATACACCCTGTACTGATCCAGTCAGAGTCATTAGTCCTTCCATCACCTCAAACATCTACCATTTCTTGGCAGGCCATTCCTCCTGTTATCTGATCTTCCCTGAGTGTTTCATGGTCCAGCTTTGTAGACTTTAGAGACCCTGAGAGATCTCTCGTCTTTGTCTACTATTGTGCTTAGATATATTTTCCAACATGATGTCAAAGTTTAACTGGGATATTTATAAACTACTTTGACAGGTGCTCTATAAAAATCATAAATGTCCTTACTTGGTGCATATGTTTGTAAGTGGCTTTACAATTTGTTGGAAGAAATGGAAACAGTCTGTCTTCATTCCATTCTTCTATTTTTCAACTGACTTCTATACATTTCTTCAACTTTTACCCATCAACAACCAGGAGCTGCAGCTCTCCAATGGGTGTGGCTAGCACATCACTACCTCATTTGAATATTGCTCAGAATAACTTTAAAGGCCTTCCTCAACAAATGTAATTGTATAC
>NC_081425.1:43402495-43464995 GCF_949786415.1 Peromyscus eremicus | reverse complement strand
GTATATAGACTTAGTTAGCTTTGAACTTGCATCAGTCCTCCTGCCTCTGCCTCTTGAGTACCAAGATCACAGGCATGGACCGCTGGGGTCAGCAGCTTGATGTTATTTTGAATCTGTGTGTGTGAGAAACCTTCTATTACCTGTCTTTCTGTGTCTGACACTTAGTTTTTGACTCATAATGTCTTGCAGGCTAATCAATCAATCTTGCCACAAATGCCAGCATCTCCTTTTTATGATTGTATACTATTCTGCTCCCGAGGATATCCTGTTTTCTTCATCCATTCATCCGCTGATGGGCCCAGTTGTTTCTTTGTTGTCCTAATTTGCATTCTGTTGCCACGATAAACACTGTGACCCAAAGCAGGCTCCTACATTTAAAAGCTTGCTTCTAATTAAAGGAACTGTTTGGGAAGGTTAGAGGTGTGGCCTTGTTGGAGGAAGTGTGTCACTGGAGGTGGGCTTTGAGGTTTCAAAAGCTCAAGCTAGACTCAGTCTCCCTCTTTCTGCCTGCAGATCAGGCTGTAAGCTCTCAGCTTCTGCTCCAGCACCATGCCTGCCTGTCTGCTGCAATGCTCCTCACCGTGATGATCATGGACTCAACCTCTGAAACTCAAAGCAAGCCCCCAATTCTCTGCTTTATTGTATGTTACCTTGTTTATGGTATTTCATCACAATAGACCAGTGACTAAGACAGGCAGGAAACAGTGTGCTCTAGCTTACACACAGACCATCATGAAGTGAAGTCAGGACAAGAGCTGAAACAGAAGCCGTGGAGGAGTGGGAGGATTTCTGCTTACAGACTTGCTCCTCATGGCTTATTCAACCCGCTTTCTTAGACCACCCAGGACCACCTGCCCGGGGATGGCACCTCAACCAATAGTCTGGGCCCTACTACATTAATCCTTAACCAAGAAAATACTCCACAGACTCACCTACAGGCCAATCTGATGGAGACAATTTCTCAGTTGAGGTTCCCTCTTCCCTTCCAGCTTGTATCTATTTAACAAAAAATGAACCAGGACACATAACATGGCTGTTGTGACCAGTGCTGTGATTAAGACAGCAGTGCAGATGTCTCTTCAAGATACTGAACGTCATTTCCTTTCCACATGTGTCCGGAAGTCGGACTACAAGCATCTCGTAAGATAGTTGGCTCTGTTTTCAAGTGTTTGAGGAGCCATCATGTCGTTTTGTGTATTGGCTCCCCTAATTTATAACCTCACCCTGAGTGCACAAAGGCTCCCCGTGCTGCACACCGTCACCACACTCAATCTCTCCTCTCTGTTTGGGATCGCTGTGCTCACAGGTGTGAAGCAGCCTGCCATCATGGTTGGTTTTCGTTGCTTTGGTGCTTAGTGAGGCCAAACATCTTTTCATGTAAGTGAACCTGTAGAGTCCTACTTACCATTATGTACCAACATACATCCTAATAGTTGGATAGGTTAAATGAAAACTTTTTTTAAAAATTGAAATTTTTCTTAGTCAGGGTTTTTATTGCTACAACAAAACCCCAAGACCAAAGTGACTTGGGGAGGAAAGGGTCTGTTTGGCTCATGCTTCCACAGCGCTGTTCATCACTGAAGGAAGTCCAGACAAGAACTCAAACAGGGCAGGAACCTGGAGGCAAGAGCTGATTCAGAGTCCATGGAGGGGTGCTGCTTACTGGCTTGCTCCCCCATGACTTGTTTCGTCTCCTTTCTTAGAGAACCCAGGACCACCAGCCCAGGAGTGAACCACCCACAATGATGTGGTCCTCCCCCATCAATCACTAATTAAGAAAATGTCCTATAGGATTACCACACCAGATTTTTTTTTTTTTTTTTTTTTTTGGTTTTTTGAGACAGGGTTTCTCTGTGTAGCTTTGCACCTTTCCTGGAACTCACTTGGTAGCCCAGGCTGGCCTTGAACTCACAGAGATCCACCTGCCTCTGCCTCCTGAGTGCTGGGATTAAATTCGTGCGCCACCACCACCCGGCAACCACACCAGATCTTATGGAGACATTTTCTTAATTGAGGCTCCCTCCTCTCAGATGACTGACTTGTGTCCGTTGACAGAAATCTAGCCAGCACAGAATAGCTTTGGCCAACGAATTAATTTTACAATGAGAGCAGTGATTAAATGTGCTCATGTCCCTAGAGTTCACTGATGTTAGCAAGTCCCGTAATAGTGGCCCCTTAGCAAACGCTAGGTTAGAGAGCTCTTTTAAGAACATTGAATTCGTGGCAACGGTGACCAATATCTGGTGGTGTTTCCCTGACAGCCAGGAGACCAAGGCCAGGAATCTAATCTGCTGGCTGAAGTCACTCTCTAACCCACTTGCACATATCCGCAACTTCATAACTCTGCATCAGCAATGTTTTCTTTGAAACCTACAAACCACTGCAAGAACTAACCTGGGGGTTAAGCCTGCACTCGGTCATTCTGAACATCATTCAACTGTCTTGTGGTGAAGAAATAAACATCAGGAGGTGCTTCCTCTATCTCAGGCCTAAAAGAGATCAGCAAGCATCTTTGGAAGCGAACAGCAGTGCATGAAATCTAGGAAAGAAACCATTGGAAACAATTTGCCTTAGTCAAAAACGCTTTCTTGAACATCTGGAGGACTACTTGGGATGTCTGCTTGTCAATTTCTTCAGTGGTGAAGACATTTGATATTTAATGGATGTGGATGATAGAGAGTGTCATTCAAAACTTCAAAGATGAAAAAAGTTTTAATCTCACAGATAGGCAAAACCAAAGGATGAAGTGATAGATCCTTTGAATTAATCCTCACAACTATATCATCATGTCAGTCTTCTGGGTTTGGTTATTTCTCATTCTGCTTTGTTTGTGGCTGTGTGTGGTGCATGAGTGTCTTTTGCAAATATAAAAGCTGAAAGACTTTTTCAGTACAATCTACAGCTATAAAAACCTCCAGCAAAGGCCTGGAGGCTCAATGGTAGAGAACTTGCTTGTCTAGCATGGACAAGGCCCTGGGCTCCGGCCTCAGTATCTCAAACAATGTCAATAACAACAAAGCAACAACAAATGAAACAAAAACTATAAAGCTTTGGGCCGTAGAGGGAGACAATAAATTTAAATAATTTACTGTCACAGAAGAGCTAGTTAAGTGCCTTAGGTAAATATTACTGTCATGAAATCCAGGGCACACAAAGATAACAATATAAAAACTGTTTCTGAGTAAAATTGAATGCTTGTTTATAATACTAACAGACACTTAATATACAAATTTGGTACATTACTGGGAACTCAGTAACGGTTCATTTCTTTCCTTCTGTCTACCAAAAGAATTTGGAAAACACAGAAAACAAAAGAGAGAAAACATCAGCCCTTTTTTTTTCTTTTTAAATGGTGTTCATATAGATGAGGCTGGCCTCAAACTCACTGTGTCACTGAGGTTGACCGTGAACTTCTGATCCTCGTCTATCTACTTCTGGACTTCTGATACTACAGACATGAGTCACCATAGCTACCTTATGCAGTACTGGGGGATTGAAACCAGGGCTTTGTGAATGCTAGGCAAGCACTCTACCAACTGAGCTACAGCCCAGTCTTGAAAACACCACATTTTATTAAAAAAAAAAAAAAAAAGACAGGTACATACCTGGATAGTAGGTAGCAACTTTATTACCACACTGAGACAAGAGTTAATTGCTTGTTTTATTACCAAAATTGTTGCACCATAATGAGGGGGGGGAATCAAAGCTAAAGTAAAGAAGTGTCTATTAAAAATAATATGAAAAAGTGAAACCAGTTGACAGCAGAGTCTTGCAAAGGCAGTGTTTGGTTTGGACTCACAAGAATGCTAACTCAGGTAGAGACTCTCGGGGTCACCGTGGGTAAAAGAGACCCTGGTGACATGGGGAAGAACAGCCCTCAAGACTGTCCTCCTGCAGCCTTGATAGAAGGGCAGCAGAAGACAAGTCCTGGTTCCAGGCCAACTTTGCTGAGCTCTTGAAGATGACCATGTCTGCAAAGGAAAAGTTGAAGTTTGAAAACACAGCCCAAAGCGACAAGGCTTGCTATCATACTATGAGAGCAGATGAAGAATTATGTTCCTCATAAGGCAATAAGAAAGGAAAAGGGGAAAAAAAGAGCCCAAACACTCACAAAAGACCACCATCTGCCTTCTTCCTGTTTTGCTCAGAACATTGTCCAAAGATCAAGAGTGAACACCCAAGCTTGTCTGTTGGGAATAGAGCAAGGAAACTGGGTGAGATGTGGTCTGAGCAGTCAGTCGAAGATAAACCACCATACGGGCAGAAGGCTGCTGAGCTAAAGGAGAAGCATGAACTGCAGGATATTGCATGCCTTGCAGAGGGCCAAAGTGATGCAAGACAGAAGGGCCCTGGTAGGGCAGCAGGCTCGAAGAAGAATGAATAGAAGATGAAGAGGAGGAGGAAGAGGAAGATGAGAAAGAGGAAGGCGAAATGGCTTTTCTGTGATGCCTGTGGAGTGTGTGTGGGCCCAGTCGGCTGTTTCATTACAAATGTGAAATTCAAGTGCAGCTCAACACTGTCTTCTGTATAAATATTGTACAGTTTTTTGTTTAGCTTGTGGGAGTCTTTGTAGAGAAAATACATCCTTAAATTCAGACTGTTCAAAATTCAGAGAATAATAGGTTGTGAGTGCTGAGGAATAGACGACACATCTGTGTGATCCCTGCCCACTTTGAGGCTCAGGGAACGGTATTGAAAACGGTGTGGAAAGGATGGATGCACAAACCGGAGGAATGGAGAGGAACGCTGTGAAAGGCTGGCCTCTGAACATGACATGACTGTTACACAGACGAATTCACAGCAGCTGTGGGTACCCACACAAGACCCCCACAAGATCCAGACAGCATGGAAGGCAGAGGGACTTTCAATAACTCAGCCCCTAGCTGGGCTGCTAATGGCAATTGATAACTACTAAGGGACAAAGAGTCTCTTTCTTTGAGAGAGGTAGCCACTGGCCCTTCTTTCTTGCAATCTTTCCCTCCCTACACATTTGAGTCATGGTCAATGTCACTGTCTTTCCCCCGTAACCTTTGCTAATTACTCTGAGGTACCATTGTTTCTGAGGTTCCTGGAAGGTACTCTAGGAAGACACACTCCATCAGGGTGCTGACACCTGTGTTGTTGGGCTCCTTAGCCTGAGCAGTTGCACATTGTGCTAAGCTGAGACTCCCGGTGGCCATCTTCCTGCCCTTTCAAAGTTGAGATCTTGTCAAAGCTCATGACAGTATGATAAACTGCCTTATAAAAGTCAGTGCCAGCCAGGCGGTGGTGGCGCACGCCTTTAATCCCAGCACTCGGGAGGCAGAGCCAGGCGGATCTCTGTGAGTTTGAGGCCAGCCTGGACTACCAAGTGAGTTCCAGGAAAAGGCACAAAGCTACACAGAGAAACCCTGTCTCGAAAAACCAAAAAAAAAAAAAAAAAAAAAAAGTCAGTGCCAGGTATGGTTATCTGCGCGTTCCAGGGTTGATTAAAGTCCTTCTTTTGGTTCACACATGACTTTCAGACCCTCGGGGTACAAATCATCTGACGTGACTGAGGCTTCTTCATGTATTGGGTTACCACACTGTGACTGAAACTTGGAGTCTCCTTGCACTCTGAGATAGATGCCCATTATGTCTGACTCCTTGTTAGTCTTTGCCAGGGGGTCCATACTCTTATACGAAGTTTCACCTCTTGTCACAAATTCTACTCTTAAAATCTCCATACCCAACAGTTTTCCATAAGTGCCAATAGATCTCCCCAACTCAGCTGGAAGAAAGATGCCACCCCCCCATTTAAGTAACTCACGGATGAGTCAGTGACTGAAGTGCTGAGGGATAGAAGAACCACCCAGTGTCCTCTACCCAAAGAATCAAATGTCTTCCTGAGATGCCCTGTGTGTTAGTGAGGGTCCAATCAGGAACAAAGAGCCTAGCCTAGGTACTTCAATAGCAAGAGCTTCGTGGAGGGATACAATGTTCATGGATTACTCTATATGCCTAAAACACCACACATAATGGAGGCCACCCTTAAACAAGTAGATAGTTTGCTTGGCCAATTTCCTCACACTATTCCAGGCTTTGGGGATAATTGCTTCTTCCTGAAGCTATTCTTGTTTAACTTCCATGTCATAATTGTTTCTTTATCCGGTCAATCACACTCTTGTACTTCGGCCTAACTTATCACTCAGTCAATATCAAATAAACATCCAATTAAATAAACACAGCTTGGTAGCAACAGTATTTCTTACTTGTGATGGATTTTTCACTAAAACATTTTTAAGTCTATAGTGTTTAAGCATTTGATTCCAGATGGCCCATAGCATATTTCTGTTCTCATTTTTAATGAAAAAAACCAAAAAATGGAAAATGAAGTCATACAGCATTTAAATCTACTGTGTGAGCAAATGGTCCAGCACCCTTGAGACAGGCCTGACTCCTCCTTCTAAGCCATGGTCAGGGATGCTAGCACTTCTTCAAATAACAGGCAAACAAAAATTCCTGGGGAAGTGACAAGAGCCAGCGAGCTCTGTTTCTACTCACCTCCTTATTTCTGCTTGAACTTCTTTTTTTTTTGTTCTATAAGAAAGAAGTTAAGAAAACCCATACCTAGCTTGTGTCCTCATCTTGTTTTTAATTTACAAATGGCTACCCCCCACTTCCCACCCAACCCCTTTTTTTAACTGGGTAAAACACAGGTCTACAAAAAGGGCAATTTCAAAATTTTCCCATGTTTCCTTTTAGGTGGACATGAGAAATGCAGGTATCTCTAGACCTTTGATAGCACAACTTGCAATGAAAAGATGAAGACTCACTCTCCACTAAGAGTAAACGCAAGGAGGCATATTGTCTCGTGGCTGCTGTCTGCTTCTAAACCAAAAAGAAAAGAAAGATGGTGAATGGCGTAAATAGCCACGTTGCCGTCTAACCTTTGAAGAGTTTGCAATTCTCATTATTGTGGACATTTTAGAAAATAAGCTCATGTTTCCACTATGGCTATTACCCAAATACAAAACTATTGTTCTATTTGTATGTACAGAATCCTACAAATATCTGTAGGAGGGTTACAAAGCATTTGTGCTATCCATGTGGCTATTTCAAAATCAAATGTCTACAGTTTCTATTAAACAAAAGCGAGGCATTCACAGGAAGCTGCAGAGAAACCCATGCAGACACTGAAGGCTCAAATCCATCCATCAAAATATGTATGTGTTTAAGAAAGTCTGAAGACAATATATATGTTTCTACTTTTGTTTTCAAGACCCAGTTATGTAAAGTTCCTGAAAACTGCGTAAATATTCAAGAATGTGAGGGGCAGTCTTAACTAATGAACTTACAACACTGACTTATAGAATAATAGTTCATTTCATGATTTGAAATTTCACCAACTTTGTAAGAAGGGGACCAGTGGGATGGCTCAGTGGCTCCATCAAGCCAGATAACCTAAACTTGATGCAGGACCCACAAAGTGGTAGGGGAGTGCCAACTCCTAAAATTTGCCCTCTGCCTTCCACAGATGTGCACACACACAACAACAAATAAGTGTAAGACAAGTCAGGGATTAAAATAAAACAAAACTTCGGTAAAAAGGTCAAACTGTTAGTGTTTCAGAGCTTGTTCTGACAACAAAGGACCTGGTGGTGTTTTCAGAGCTTCAATTCTCTTCTAAGTATCCCTTCTTTCTGCCCTCCCTCGCTCCCTTCCTTCTTTCTCTTCCTCTTTCCCTCCCTCCCTTCCTTCCCCTCCCTCCCTTCCTTTTTTTTTCCTTCCTTCCTTTCCGTTCTTCCTTGTGTTCAAAACAAGGTCTCACTCTGTACCCCAGGTTGTCCAGAAAAACTCACTATATAGCCCAAGGTTAGCATAGAACTTTCCAATATAATCCTTCTGCCTCAGTTTCCCATTAGAGTGGTAAACCACCAAGCTCAGCTTCTCCTAAGATATTTAGTAGAGTTTTCACAGACTGGTGACAGCTAATGTGGATATACAGATATAGAATTAGCCATGATGCGAAGTTTCTCATGCATTTGAAATAGCTGGCTATAATTATAAAGCTATTCTGAGTACAGTTGAGGCAGAAGAATGCGAATTTGTGCCACAAACATATCAGATAATGAGGTTTTTAAAACAAAAGTGGTCTAATCAGAACCAAGTCTTTCTTCATAAGTTAAGAGAGGTTTATCTTGTATTCCAATTACTGCTTTTTTTTGAAAAACAAAATTGGAGTATCTTTGAGGCCACAAAGACATTCCCTGCAGTTATGATAAACTTGGAATTTTTTTTTTACACTTTGGACACTTTGAGACAACAGTTATGAAGTGTTGTTTTACATGCTATAAGAATTCTCAAATTGCTAGTTGTTTTTATATTCTTGGCTCTGATGCAGCTTACATATTTCCACCAAGCTCAGTTTTTTCCTCTATCTCTAATCATTTGCTTAGAATTTTAAAAAATAGCTTTCATTATATAGATTTAACCTAGTGACCTTATTACATAATGGAATCATTGTTAAAGCATTACATTGAGTTACAGTAATACAAATTCATTTGAGTTATTTCTTAATATAACAAACCCATTTATCTGAATTTTAACATTTACTTTTTAACTAATACACATATCACATGTGTAGTATTTGATAGTGTATTTAAAAGTTTTTAAATATATTTATTTATTGAGTGTGTGTGTGTGTGTGTGTGTGTGTGTGTGTGTGTGTGCTCCTGAGTGCATGTATGTGCACCCTGTGAGTGCAGGAGCCTGAGGAGGCCCGAGTAGGTGTATGTCTGTCTATGTTATATACAGTTACATGCAGTCAGTCTTCCATTGCCTTCAGATTTCCTTCAGTGAATTTAACCACCTTTTAATTGAAAATATTCAGAAGGAGAACATGTCTGTACTAAGCACATGTGGGCTGCTTTCTTGTCATTGCTCCATAAGCAAACACGGTACAGTAGCATTTCTACTCCAGTTGGTATTGTAAGTAACAAATGCTTTAAAGTACATAGGAAGGGGTGTAGAGGTTGAATGCAAACACCATGCCATGTTATATGAGGGACTTGAGCATCTACAGATTTTAGTAGCCATAGGAGCCTGAGGGACAATTGTACATGTAACAATATACATATTATATTGTAATATACCTGTATTATTTTGCTGTAAATATTTAGCCCAGCATATACTGGAAATAGTACCAATTTGATTGATTTTACATAAGCTGCTTAAGTGAACTTCTTTTGTTTTTGAGACAGAGTTCATGTTGCCCAGTCTGGCCTCTAACTCTTATATAGCCAGAGTTGCCCTTGAATTCCTGATCCTCTTGCCTCCTCCTCCTAGGGGTTAGGTGTGCAAGAACACACCTAAGTTTGGTTATGTTTTTCTTTTCTATTCTTTTTATTTTCATACAGGGTCTCTCTGTGTAGCACTAGTTGTCCTGGAACCCGCTCTGTAGACCAGGCTGGCCTCCAACTAAGAGATCCACCTACCTCAGTCTCCAGTGCTGCGATTAAAGGCCTATACTATTGCCTGGCACTTTTTTCTTAAGACAGGATCTTGCTCTGTAGTCTAGGCTGGCCTGAAGCTAGTGATCCTCTACTTCAGCCTCCTGTCATCTTTATAGGCATGTGCCATGAAGCCATGGGTATTATCGCTTTTGGGGTTGTTACTAGTATTTAGTCATTTGGACTGTGAATAAAAAGTAAATAAAAAAAGAGGTGAGATGGCTCCACAGTTTGAAAGCAGGCCTTTGAGGTTCTGGATAATCAGTTCCCACCCAACTCCTTACCTTTTTGTCTGGCCTTTCTCCTCCATGAACATTCCGTTCCTGTGGACTCTTGAGTGTATTTGCACATGCGCACGCGCACACACACACACACACACACACACACACATGCCCAGGCTGCTGTCTTCTTAGCTCTACTCACATGTGCCAGGCACATGCCCTTTAGACCTTCACAGGGAGATGCCTTTGCCTGGAATGTTTTGCGCAGAAAACCTCCTGACTCCTGCCCTCCCCATTGCCAAATCTTTGCTCAAAGGTCACCTCCGGGTGGAGGCCTCCTCTGACTGCCTGACTGGGAGGCACACTCTTGTCCTCCCAGGCTTCCAGATCCCCTTCGCTTTTTCCACAGCACTTCTCATCTTCCAGGATTCATGTAGCATTTAAATTATTTATTTAGTGTGTGTGTGTGTGTGTGTGTGTGTGTGTGTGTGTGTGTGTGTTCACGTGTGTGCATGCATGTACCATCATGTGCATGTCAAGGTCAGTTCCTGTGGTCAGGCTCTCAGAAAGCACCTTTACAATGATGAGCTGAATTGTAGGCCCCTTATATAGTGTTATTAGCGTTCTGTTAACTTTGTGGGCTTGGACTTTTGTCAAAGGACTTCAAGTTGGCCTTGGGGTTTACTGCTAATTTGAGGACCATGGCGAGTCCAGCCTTCTGGAGAGCAGGCATCCTGTCATTCCCAGGAACTCCCATCCTTTGGGGGAGGGAAAGGCAGCTGTTATATCCTCTCCTCCTCATTCTACCACAGCCACGTAAAGGCCAGCACATGCTTGTCCACTTCATAGAAGAGAAGATAATAAGGTCAAAGAAAGGAGTTGAAGTCTCTGGGTAATCCTCAAATCAATAATGCTGGAGCCTGTGGTGAAATGTGATACATTACCTGAAAAGGAGAGCAGGCAAGAGACATAGTATCCAATAATAGGCACTGAGACATACAGAAAAGATAACGTATCTCAACCTTACCCCTGGACAAATTCTAGCAGTTAAAATGTGAAGTAGAAAACCCAACATGGGCCTGGTGTGGTAGCTCAGGCCTTGGGAGGCTGAGGCAGGCAGATCTCTGTGGGTTTAAGGCCCTCCAGAGCTACACAGTGAGACCCTGTCTCCAAAAAACCAACCAACCAACCAACCAACCAACCAACCAACAGAAACCCAAAATGTTTACAATAAGACATAAATAGTGACCTAATATTAAAATAGAGTAGCTCCCCACTGTATAGTACAAAAGGCAGAAAGGAATATATTTCATAGACTTATCCCACACAATATTTATGCTTTTATATAAAAAGGACAAAGTTTAGTATATGGCAAATTAGGAAAAAGTAGCTAAAGCTCTATATTCCTTCACATGTAAAGATCCTTTATGAATCAAGTAATGAAAATGTTTAATAGAGAAAATATTCTAAGGAAACAAATAAGCAATTCATACAGGAAAAGAAGTCCTGCCCAGCACCGTGGCTCACTTTTAATTCTAGCCCTGGGGAGGCAGAGGCAGGGGCAGCACAGGAGTATGAGGCCAGGTCTACACAGCAGGTCCCGGGCCAGCCACAGCTACACAACGAGATCCTGTCTCAAATGAAACAACTCCCAAAGAAACAAGAATGTCTCTAGCTTGATACATGCCCATGTTAGTGGACATTGGTGGACACTTCTGTCTCTATAGGTTTCTGGCTGAGGTAGAAATTGATGCATATTTGTAGGGTTTCATGTGACCGGAAGAACCAAAATATAAAACCACTGCATTCCATGACGCAGCAGGGCTGCTTCTAGCAGAGTATATTGTGGACAATCCCCTCAGTAAGGAAATACGTGTTTTGGAGAATGTTCAATGTGGCTACTATTTCAAAAGCAGGAACCTGACACTTCTAAAGGCCCATCAATGTAACGGACTAAAACCACATCTGGAGACAATGGCATTTATGCAACTGTGGACATGAGGAGACAGACATCCTGATTTGGAAAGACAACCACGATGTTTCTTTGAGCAGTAGAAAAAAGAAAGGGAGCAGGGTGGCTGGGAAGATGGTTCAGCGGTTAAGATCACTGGCTATTCTTCCAGAGTCTCCACAAGGCAGCTCACAGCCATCTGTAACTACAGTTCCAGGGGATCCAGTGCCCTCTTCCAGCTCCTGAGGATCCCAAGTACATAAATGGTATACATACATACAGACAGGCAAAACATATAAAATAAAAATTAATTTTTTTTATTCAAAAAGGAGAAGGGTAGATCTATCAATATAATAATGTAAGAGCCAGCAAAACAGGTTTTGTTGTTTTGTTTCTTTCTGAGACAGAGTCTCTAGTCCAGGTTGACCTTGAACTCGATATGCAGCTGAGGATGTTAATCCCACCGATCAAGAATAAGACTGCTACCACAATTTAAAGCCAAATTTGAAGCAAGCTTTAATTAAATACTGGCCATGTGGATGGGCTCTGACCAGGTCCATACCCTGGTTCCTGGGAAATGGCCCAGAATTATAGTTTGTAGCGACTAAAGAAGGAAAACCCATAAATCATTGCATTTCCCATCAGGCCCAATCGGGGGCAAGCATACATCCCGGGGTACCTCCATCCTGTGAACCTCCTGCCCGGCACATGTGATCAAGCGCATCCTGTGCAGATGAGTCGAACAAACTTGTTTAGGGGAATGAAAAACTTGTGACTTGTTATCTCCCATAAGCCTCCAGCATTGCAGGAACTGTCTGTCTTTGGACCAGGGGCTTACAGATCAGAGGCATTTTTGTTTCATGGATCTCTTAGGCACAGTAATTAAAACTTAAAACTGTAACTTTGGCTCTCACAGATGTACATGAACGGATTCTTCTGCATCCACTGCCTGGGTGCTGGGAGTATAAGCATGTGCCGCCACGCTCAGTTTAATTTGGTCCCTCATGAATGCGAAGCAAGCATTCTACCACTTAGCTGCATTCCTAGCCCTTCTCTTTAATTTGGAAGCTGTCCTGTTACATGGGGAAACTCTCTGGAGTGTTTATTAAGTGGTCTCCTCCCCTCTACCGTCCTCCCTGCTGGGAATGGGACTCTTCTTTCAATAGCCCTTCCACCATGGGTGGCCCTAACCAGGGCATCCCAGGCCTCAGAGGAGCGAGCCACAATGGAACAGAGCACAAAAGAAAGAATTCTCAACCTTTTAGTTTCAAAATAGACTTTGAAACTTCTGGCCGAGACAATACCTTAAACAATAGCTTTAAAAGGAATGACTGTTGACCTGAGAGCATGTTTTTCTATGTGGGGCAAGATAAAAGTTTTTGAGGGGAAAGAAGGAAAAAGCAGAGAGGAGCGGGTGCCAGCAATTTGGTGTCCGCTTCAGCCTGAGCGGCCGAACAAAGTGTGGGGCTTTGGGAGAGCACAGAACTGTGCCAAGTTTCCTGTGTGAGGCCTCTCCACAAAGCTCCTTTGGCCGTCACACACAGTGGTATAGAGGGACAAAGGAAGCTGGACCAGGCAGATGGGCTTCACTGGCTGGAGCCCAGGGCACAACCTCCATGTTCAAGTAAAAACCAGCAGCTCGTTTGAGTCCCTGGGCCAAAGCAGGACAGCATCTCCATCAGCAGTTACGTTGGTGATGTATTCATTAATACACGTGGTCTGTATTAATTATGTTTCTCATTGCTACAACAAAATGATAGAAGCGATTTATGGAAGGAAGGGTTCATTTTTTGCTCACAGTTTGAGGATACAGTCCATCACCATGGAGACATGAGGAAAGGGGCCCCTGAGGCAGCTGGTCCCAGAAAGAGAGACAAAAGCCGGTGTTTGGCTCACTTTCTTCTTTTGATTCAGTCTTGGACCCAAGCTCAACAATGCCACCCACATCCAGGATAGGTCACCCCACCCCAGTTAACGCCAACTGTAAACTACGTCACAGACATGACCCAAGACTCGTCTCCTAGGCGATTCTCATCACCAGGACTGTGGTAGATGACAACGTGGAGGTCAGTGAGGATCAGCAGTGGCTTAGGGCTAGATGGGACAGTGGCTTTGTAGTTGATACCAGTCCGTGCAGATCTCTGCCATGCCTTGGGGCCAGCTTCCCTGAGTCTATGATGATCGCAACGGCAACAACCATGCAAGTCAGAATAGAGGAAACCAAGTTCCCGGCTGCCTGAGAACTCTGAAATGCCTCCTTGGCATTGACAAACATTACATTTCTGCTCTTGATAGAACTGGTGCTCAAAACAGATTAAAATTAAGGTTCCATTTGAAACTAGAAAGATGGCTCTGACCTCCACTCACAGATACATACCCCACACAGACACATAATCTCAAAATAAAACAAAATGAATCCTTAACATATAACATTTTTGCAGTCCTAAATACGTGTCTTAAAAAAATCATCATGCCTAATGAATGGAACTAGAAAAAATCATCCTGAGTGAGGTAACTCAGACCAGAAAGATAAATATGGTATGTACTCACTTATAAGGGGATATTAGCTGTAAAGTAAATGATAACCAAGCTACAATCCATAGATCCATAGAGGTTAGATAAAGAAGTGTCTGGGGGGAGGGGAGGACACATGGATCTCCCTGGGAGGGGGGAAAAGTTAGATTTTACGGGCAGACTGGGGGAGGGTGGTGATGGGAGCAGACGATCAGGTGTGTGGGAGGAGATGGAGTGGAGGGAAAGAGTGTTGGGGGGAGACAGCTGGAATTGGGGGGCATTTGCGGGGTGGTGTAGAAACAGTACAGTGGAAACTTCCTGGAATCTATGAGGGTGACCCTAATGAAGACTCCTAGTAATGGAGGACACCAGGTCTCAACTGGCTATCTCTTGTAGGCAGGCGAGGTTTCCAGTGGTGAGACTAGGTGCATTCAATTGAGTTGTTGGCCAAGGGTTCCCATGGAGATCCCCAAACAACCCAGGCTGTTGCTAAGACAAAAGGCTGCTCTCCACAAACTGACAGTGGGGCTCCAGTGCTGAGGACAACACCCATACAACTCATTGAAAATGGAGAGGTAGAGCCAGTGCCTCCATGGAACCGTTACCCTTATGTTCTAGTGTCTTTGGTTTGGGAAGGTACTCTGCAGGCTACACAAAGAGAAACCTGGACACCAACCCAGCCACAAAACCTTGGGCCTACATTCTGTTCTGCCTGCATAGTATGCTAGGGCAGTGGTGGCACAGAACTTGTAGATGTAGCCCACCAAGGTCTGATGTGACCTAAGGCCCACTCTATAAGATGGAACCCATCCCCTACACTGCTTGGGTTACCAAGAACCAGAGACTAGATAGCCCAGGGACCTAGGGTAGAACCAAATACTACTGATTTTTTAAAAAATCAATAAAATGATTCCTAATGAAATGCTGTTCTTATAAATCAGTGTCTTATCTAGTCACCTTCATCGAGCCTTCCTCTGGCAGCAGATGGGAACAGATGCAGAGAGTCTAAATTGGAGATCATCAAATCCCTCCCCTCTGAGCTCAGGGAATCCTGTGAAAGAGGAAGCAGAAAGATAGTAAGAGTCAGAGGAGATGGAGGACACCAGGAGAACAAGGCCCTCTGAACCAACCAAGCAAGCTCCTAAGAGTCACACAGACCGAAACAGCAAGCACAGGGCTTACATGGGTCTGCACCATATCTTCTGTGTATGCATTATAGTTATTAGCTTAGTATTTTTATGGAACTCCTGACTGTGAGAATGAGTAGGTCTCTGACTCTTGTGCCTGTGTGGCAGGGTCCTGTGCTGTTGTTCCCTTTGGGGGAGGGGGCCAAGTAGGCGCAGAGTCAAACCATACAGACTCTGGGAGAATGTCGAAACAACAAGCAGTTTATTCAGGAAGAGGCAAGCCTTATGTACCCTCCACGCCGCCCTGGGGGAAGGTCTGATGAATATGCATCTGCTGGTGGGACATGGCTGCCTCTCATTGGTCCAGGTCATCTCCATATCATGTCTCAGCTGCTGTTGCTCAGGCTGTTGGGCAGACCCCGGCTGGCTCTCAGAAAGTATCCTTTTTGCTGGTTTGGGCCATGAGTCATCCCCCACACCTGTTCTTGGGACTCTTTTCCTCATGTTGGGTTGCTGTGTCCAACTTCGGTATGATAGTTTTTGCTTTATTTTATTATATTTTATTTTGTCATCTTTGGTTGTTATCTCTTAGAACCCTGTGCTTTTCTAATGAGAGACAGAAAGGGAGTGGATCTGGAGGGGAGGGGAGATGGGGAGAAACTGAGAGGAATAGAGGGAGGGGAAACTATAATCAGGATATACTGTATGAGAAAAGAATATAGTTTCAAAAAAAAAAGAAAAAATGTAAAAAAAATTTCATCATGCCTTCTATGTAAAGATATGTACTTCATGCCAGGTGTGGTGGCACAAGCCTTTAATTCCAGCACTCAGGAGGTAAAGGCAGGTTGATCTCTGTAAGTTTAAGGCCAGCCTGGTCTACAATGCGAGTCCCAGGACAGCTAGGGCTCTTACACAGATAAGCCCTGTCTCAAAAAAAAAAAGATATGTACTTCTTGATAAATAATAGAGAAATTCAGAAATTTGACAGGAGACATCCCTGCAAGTAGGAGAGAAAAGTGGAGTTGGGGGAGGGTTACAGAGGAACTTTTCAGTTGAGCAGTTTACCCTTTCCATCACGGTTAAGTGGTGTGGAATGTTACTTTATGTAAAGATGTGTTACATTTGTTTATGTTGTGCAATATCACTTTAACTGTGTAGAGGTGTGTTGCATTTGTTTATGTTGTGGAATATTACTTTAGCTGTGTAAAGGTGCGTTGCATTTGTTTATGCTGCATTTGTTTAACTAGGTAAAGATGTGTTGCTGTTTCGCCTTGCCTGCCTAGTTGGTCTAATAAAAAGCTGAATGGCCAATAGCTAGGCAGAGGAAAGATAAACCGGGCTGGTAGGCAGAGAGACTAAGTAGGAGGAGGAATCTAGGCTCAAGAGAGAACGAGGAAGAAAGAGAGGGAGATGCCCCGGGTCAGCCAGCCAGCCAGCCAGCTGCCAGACAGACAGACATGGAGGAAGGACATACAGAATGAAAGAACAATAAAAAGCCCTGAGACAAAACATAGATGAAGAGAACCAGGTTAAATTAATTTATAAGAGCTAGTGAGACAAGCATAAAATAAGGCCAAGCATTTATAACTAACAAGTCTCTGAGTCATTATTTGGGGGGCTGGCAGCCCAAGAAAGGCTGCTACAATTAAGTTTATAATAACTATGAATGATCTTGTCTTTAAAAACCTTAGAGGACGTGACGTAGGGCCCATAGGTCTTGCAATACAATCTTAGGCAATGGCCCCATCAGTACAGCAAGTGCTTTCCAAGTGTGAGGACTCAGATGTGATACCCAGAACACATGGAAAAATGTCATCATGATGGCACTCACTTGTAATTCCAGCATCAGGGAAGCAGAGACAGGTGGATCTTTTGGTTTGATAGACAGCCAGGCTGTCCTAGCTGATGAGTTATAGGCCAATGAGAGATTGCCTCAAAGAATGTGGATGGTGTTGCTGAGGGTGACCCCTGAGGTTGTCCCCTGGCCTCCAAAAGCATGTTAACACACATGTACCCACACAAATGCACACACATGCATGTTTTAAGAAAAAACAACTTGAAATATTGTAGCTGGATTTTTCTTTGAGCCGCCAGCTCACAAATTGACACGGAGACATATTATTAATTATGAAAGCTTGGCCTTAGCTTAGGCTTGTTTCTATCCAGCTCTTATAACTTAAATTAACCCATTTCTATTAATCTACATGTGCCATATGGTTCATGGCTTTTACCTCTCCTCCTACATGTCCTGCTTCCTTTCTGTCCCCTCTGGCATCTCTCCCGCACCTAGATTCATCTCCCCTTCTCTCTGTTCCAGGAAATCCCATCAAGCCTCTTCCTGCCTAGCTACTGGCCATTCAGCTTTTTATTAAACCATTCAGAAGGCACCTTGGTAAAGATACATCTTCACAGTGTACAAAAAGATTATTCTACAACAAAATATAATGGCCCATGCCTCAACTGAAGCAGAACATATGTTCCTTAGAGGCAAGCACATGAAGGTTCAGCTGAGCGTTTGAAGATCCATGACAGTTAGTAGTACATTGTCATTGAAGGGACCAGCAACCCCTACTCCCAAAGGACTGGGGCAGATGATCTCTGAAAACTCTGGATATGAGGCAAGGATGACTAGTAGAGAAATTACCGTTTTTGAGGAAGAAACCAGAAAACTAAGAATTCCGTTTTTAATCTCAATCCAGGAAAAGAAATAGTCCTGTGCAATTCATTTGTCTAATTCACAAAAACCCTTATGCTAACCCATACAAAAACCTTCAAGTAAAACTTTTTCAAAAATCTAATTGGAACTAGCTTTGAAAAAGTGTAACCAAAAGAAATGATTAATGTTCTTTAAATATTTTTCAGCATTTCAGTTCTCCATGGCATTACATGCGGAGTGGAGGGGGTGTCTGTGTCAACTACTAAATATTTCATTTCTTCCTCTTTCCAGTGCTGAACAGAGGCACTTTGGTTAAACAATGACCAGAAAGACAATGTTTTCATCCCTAGTTCTGTTTATCAGAGATGTTTTTCTTATCACTGGTAGGCCTGAATGAGAGTTGTGATGACTGTTTTTGGTGGTCAACTTTGACCACATCTGGAATTAACTAAAACCCAGGCAGCTGGGTACACCTGGGAGGGGTTTTTCTTAATTAAACTGCTTAAAGTGGGAAGACTTAACTTTAATCTAGATCTTTTTGAGTTGGGAAGATCCATCTTTAACCTAGGCCATACCTTCTGAGGACAGCCTATATAAAGGACATGGAAGAAGAAAGCTTATCCTCTTTGCCTGCTTGCTCTTGCTTTCTCTGGCAAGTCCATTCCTTCATGGCACTAGAGCCTACTTCTTTGGGATTCTGGCATACACTGAAGACCACCTGAGACATCCAGTATCATGGACGAAACAACTACTGGATTCTTGGCCTTTCCATTGACACACAGCCATTGGATATATTATATTATATATTATATACATTCTACCAGTTCTGTTCCTCTAGAGAAGCCTGCCTAATACAAGGATGAAAGCAGATAGAAACATCATTTGAACAAGGTTCAGACAGCTAACTGGGGGAATGAATTCCAAAATGAGGGACCAACAGGGACACAAGGTACAGGGTGAATCTGGGGGACTGAAGGTCAGCTGGGAGCTGCCGAGGCAGGAGTTGGGAGAACTCTCTTGTGCTTTAGGGTTGCAATCAATCCTTCCTGGATACCAGGAGGACTCCAGTTCTACCTGAGTCAGATGGAAGGCTGGGGAGGGGGAGGAGCTATGCAAATAGTTCATTTGAATCACCCCTGTGCAGCTATGACTGAGTGTGGAACCTTGAGAGGAAGCAGAACACAAAGGATTGTGCTCTCTGTGTGGGGCTTTCTAAACTGCCCTGGGTGTCTTGTTCCCTCTTTTAAAAGGCAGACTGATTGTTAAATATAATTTAATCTCATCAAATAAAAATGTCAGGTTGGTGACAGGTGGGTGATTAGCCCATAGTATATTTTACCCCTCCAGTGTTCTCGAAATGACTGCTTTCTGTTGGTAATTATAGAAAGTACAGGCAGGAACCCGGCAAGGTGGCAGGTAAGGGCGCGTGGACTAGGAGGACAAAGGGAACAGCTGAGTGTTGGCCACAGGGGAGTCTGGGTTTAGCAATGACGGAGATGTGGATGATGAACTAAGGCAGAGTTGCTGCCTGGACAGAGATTCCTTAAGTCCGTTCTTAAGTCACCGTAACTTTATTCTGCTAGCAGTGGCCTCCTGTGACGGTTCCTTTGCCTCACGACGTTGTTTCAGGCATCAGGGCGGAATCCTAGCATACAGCAAACACTTGAGGTCCACAAGAGACTAGGGAGCTGATGTGGGACGAGGAACTCGAGGCTGGCACAAAGAACCCAATCCCTGATGAGGAATCCGAAGCTGGAAGAACCCTCGGAAGGGATGGAACAGGAAGAGATCTCTACATTATCCTCTCAGAATATGATGGGTGGTGGCTTCACCGACTTTCACCCCTCAAAGGGTGGACAATATGAACAGATTCAGTTTCCCTCCAAGTCTGTGACTTACAACCTTCTGTGTCCCACATGGCTTTTCCTCTGTGAGCGGGCTTTTCCTCTGTGAGCGAGCTTTTCTGTGTGTCTAAACCTCCTCTTCTTGTTGGGCTAGCCAACATGTTGAATTAAGGTCCACATTCACACCCCATTCCATCAGACTCCCTCCTCTTTTACAGGCCCCATCTCCAAACCCAGTCGTATTCTGAAATACTAGAGGCTTGGTCTTCAGCATACGAATTTGGGGGTATGTAACTCAGCCCAGAGCACGGTAACTCCATATGTTTTTAATATCTGCAAACACACGCAACTGAAAATGAGTTAGTATTTTAGGGGACAAGTATAGAGAAGGCGATAGGAAATGAAATTTCAGTATGCAAAATACATTGACAAGGAGGGGAAAATGCTTAACTAGTAAGCTGGAGAAAAGCACTTCCCAAAAGAGTTAAATGATTGTCAAATCATTTCGAGCCGGTGGTAAGCTGGATTAATTGTCAAATACTTCAGCAAGACTAGTGGGGGAGTTAACTGCAGTTATTATCTCAAAAAGAACACATTTCTTTGGAATGCCATTATGTTTCAGAAGCGCAGAAAAGGTTTCCTAGGAGAGACCCTTTTGTGTGGCAATGTAAATTGAGCTGAGAGTGCTATGCGTCATTTCTGGGTGACATCTGCGGGTGAAGTCAGAAAAAGCCAGAGGCTACCTGCCGTGGAGGGGAAATGTTCTTCCACGGGAGGAATTGAGGCAGCTTCCAAAGATGGACACACGCAGCTCCCTAAAACAGAGGTAATGAGAGAGTTGCACGGTTTAGCGCCTTAGAGGTTCCCCGCTGTTCACAGCTCACAGCTCCAAATATAGCTGGGTCTTAAGTTTTTAAAACATTCAATTTGTGTGAAAATCCTTCTCTAGAGATAGCCGGCCGGCGCCTTGGTGAAATGGGCTGGGAACGGTGCATCAGTCACTATCCAGCTCTGTTTCACAGGGAGCCATTTGCCGCTAGGATGGCCGGCTAGCTGGAGTTCCTGAATGTAAACAAAAGACCTTTTGGGGAAAGAGTAGTCATAATGAAAATAACAAAACGAGAGTAGGAGAAAAAGAAGGGGGGAAAAGGAAATGTAATAGTCGGCTCTAATTTTTTACTTCTCCGAAATAGCTGTTTACTTCCCAGCACTAATTCCCTCCGGAGACCCAGCTTCCACCCACTTATTCATGCTCTGTTAAAGTCATTTCTCCAGAGATTGGCATTCGGGGAGTCTGAAACAATCGAACATGTGCAAATGCCTCGGCTGTGCTTGGCTTTTTGTTTTTCATCTCTGTGAATCCATTAGGCATCTGCCTGTGGTGCATTTATGAATGCACCCTGGGTTTCATAAGGCCCTGGGTGCATCTAGGCCATGCAGCAACCGTCTCTGAACTACTTAGGTGTCATTGTGAGGAAACTTCATAATAATTATGCAACAGTGTGTCGGATTATTCACCAGGGAAGCATGTTCATGTTGGAGGCTGGGTTTTGTTGTTGTTGTTTTGTTTTGTTTTGTTTTTCTAGAAATTGCTTAGGAACTTCTAGTAAAAGAGTCAAAAGTTCTTTCCGCACCCGCTCAGCCTCAGACTACTCTGACATCCATCTCGGATCCGCCATCTTGCTTACAATCTTCTTGAGGGAGCTGGAAGCTCCGCAACAGGGCCTCTGCTAACGTTGTTGTGATAGGCGTTTCCACCTCAGGTGTTTCGTTTTAATGGTGCCTGCTGAAGGACCGCTCACTGACTGCTCCGTTGGCCCGTTAGCCGTTTGTCCAGTCAGAACATGAGGAGTGCACTCCAGGGGTGATGATGATCCGTCCTGAAACAGTGCACCACAGTGTGGTCAGCCTGACAGAATCCAGAATTCCCTGGAAGATGAGCCTCTGGGCATGCCTATGGAGATTGTCTTAATTATGTTAATTACTATAGGAAGGCCCATCTTAACTGCCAGCCAGGTTGACCCTGGCTGGAATCCAGACTGTGTAGATGGAGAAAGGGAGGTGTGCAGTAACATGTGTTTATTGCTCTTTACTTCGTGGTTGTGGCTGCTGTGTGACTCGCTGCCCCAAGCTCCTGCTGCCTTGATTTCCCTGCCATGATGGACTGGACCTTGAGTTGTGGGCTAAAACGGGCCCTTTCTCCTTCAAATTGCTTGGACAGAGTATTTTATTATAGCAGAAAGAAAAAAAAAATTAACACCACAGTTAACAAGGGGACTTAATTTACAAGGCAATGTAACAGAGCCTGGAGAGATGGCTCAGAGGTTAAGAGCACTGGCTGCTCTTCCAGAGGACCTGGGTTCAATTACTAGCACCCACACGGCAGCTCACAAGCATCTATGACTCTAATACTAGTGGGTCTGATGCCCTCTTCTGGTCTTTGAAGGCAACAGGTATGCATGATTCACAGATACACAGACTGGCAAAACCTCCATACACATAAAATAAAATAAAATACAAAAATGTAACGTGATGTAGCTTAGCCTCATAACTCAAAATCACCTTAAGATGAACCCACAAGCAGACGTTGACCAAGTTCTTCTCTTCTCCTCTCCTCCCTCCTCCTCCCCCTCCCTGCCCATGTGATCCTGTTTGATCTACATTTCCATATTTCATACAATATTTACTTTAATCAAGTTCTTACAGCAGGATACGAGGTATTAAAGATACAGTGATGGCACTGAGCTCCTGTGGGTCTGAGAGCATAATCGCCCAGAGGTACTCTGAGAAACCCTGAGGGTCCAGTGGAGTAAGGACACTTGATCTCCTGGCAATTGGCACTTGCCTCTGGTGCTTTCACTTCCCTGGTGGCTTCCATGTTACTTCTGTAAGCGAGGGGATCAGCTCCTGTGTATTGGGGACAGCCACAGGACAGCAGGGCCACTTGAAGGAGGACCTGAAGGCGGAGTGGTAAAGCCCCAAGTGACAGGGAAGCTGTGCCCGGGGCTGGAGGACAAAAGCTCTAGCCTAAAACTGAGAAAGGAGGAGACTGAGGAGAAAGGCCTTCTAATATGCTGAGAGGCAAGAAAGAGAGAGAGAACTGTGAAGGGCAGCTGGGATAATGAACGAGAACAGAGAAAAAGAAGTAAACCCAAGAGAGATTTAGAGGCAGGAGAAAGAAGTTTTGCATTTGGGTATAAAACTTGGTGGATAGAGGAGGAAGAGGAGAGAACTATTGTATGGGAGAATATTATGCACAGAAAAGTCCAAAGTGGCATTCTTGGACAGATGGTACAAATCCTATGGATAATTGGATGTCTAATGCATGAGCCATTAGGTCCCCAGTTTTTTCTGTGTTTATAAAAATCATTCTAAGCCATCTATTTAAAGTATTGGGTACATCTGGCCATGCATAAAGTATCTCCAGGCTCAGGGTTGAGGCAAGGTCTAGACACATAGATTTACATAAGCCTATCGTAGAGGTTACTCAAGGACACATGTAGAGGCCATGTGCTGGCTAGTTTTATGTCAACTTGACACAAGCTAGAGTCATCAGAGAGGAGGAAGCCTCAATTGAGAAAATGTCTTCATAAGATGGGGCTGTAGGCAAGCCTGTAGGACATATTCTTAGTCAGTGATTGATAGGGGATGGTCCAGCCCATTGTACGTGGTGCCATCCTAAATCTGGTCACCTCGGGTTCTATAAGAAAGCAGGCTGAACAAGCTATAAGGAGCAAGCCGGTAAGCAGTATCCCTTCATGGCATCTACATCAGTCCCTGCCTCTAGGTCTTTAGGTCTTTCCCTGTTTGAGTTTATCTCCTGACTTCCTTCTGATGAAAAATGATATGGAATTGTAAGCCAAACAAACTCTTTCCTCCCCAAGTTGCTTTGGTCGTGGGTTTTCATCACAGTGTTATGGAGTTCCTAACCCCTGGGAAAAGACTACAGACTCAATCCAGTTATAATTAAAAGATTTATTTATGACTGCTAGCAGGACAACAATGTCTGAGCCAAACTTGAAACTGCTGTGCAAAGTGGGGTGAGGGGATGATATTTAAAGGTGAAAACCACAAGGAGACCTTGAGCATCTGCACAAGCAAGCCGGGAGCTGCTCTGCTCTGCCAAGATTAGGTAGTCAAGGTGACCTCAAAATAGTCCTTGACTGTCTGCATAACTAGGTTACACAAGGCAAAAATCAGTTAGTAGATGGTCATGGCTGTATATTTCAGGGAGGGGGCAGTGTCACTGAGTCAGGGTTACTAGAACTTATCTTACAAGGACTGGAGTCAGAGACAAATGGCTAGTTGGTACCAAGATGGACATCTAGCATAAAAATGGGGTTCCTTTAGCCATTATAGCAGCAATAGTAATCCTAACTAAGACATAGTGGGGTATTGTTGTGACAGACCTTACCAATGTTTGTGGGAGAATCATGAAGGACTTTGGAACTTTGGGCTAGAAAAGCCATTGAGTGTTCAAAGCTTGGTGAGATGTTCCATGGAAGCTTGGAAGATAAAGAGTGTTGGGAGAAATGCAGATGATGGAGGCCTGGCTTGTAAAGTTTTGGAGGGAAGTTTTGAGAGTCAGTTAAAGACTCTACTGAGGCTGTTGCATATTGATTCTGTGGTTCTGATTCAGGCTGTGGTTCTGATTAACTAGAGCTGAAGAATCAGCAGTGATTAACAAGAGACCAGAACCACTGAAGTGAAAGCTTTGCTTTGCTGGGACAATCAATGCTGGTCATCAGGAGCTGAGAAATTAGAGGTGATGGAGAAGAGATCAGCATCATTGAGATGAAGTCTTTCCTCATTGAAGGGAGTGTTTCCTCAGAGTCAGCACACAGTAGCTATGTCCCAAGAGGCTGCCAAGGCTGTTCCTCATGCTGGCAGTGGTCTTGTAAGAGTGTGGTAGTATAAGAGTCATCCAGGTGGTACTCATTTTGAAGGCATGAAGGGGTCACAGAGAGAAGCTGAGACTTGGCACTGTGAGAGGCCAAACAAGGTCGTTGATGAAGGTGCAGCCTCAGTGGCAGTTAAAGGCCCAAGATCGAAGGAGTCATGTAGAGAAGGCTTGGCACCATGAAGAGAGCCCAGGGAGGCTATTGGTAAAAGTACAGCCCAGTTACAGGAGCAACTCGAGTACTTAGGAGATGCCAGTTCCATGGGATGACCACCAAGAACAGCTGCTGGTCAGCTGGTGTGGAGTCAGCCTGAGCCTAGAGGAGCTGTGTGTGCTGTAAAGGGTGGAGCCTGGGAAACGACCCAGACCCCTTAGAGAAGCTCAGATTGTGAGTGAATTCCAGATATCGGTCACTGAGTAATCTACACTGCTGGAGTTTGGTTTGCTTTGATCTGATTGCGACTGTGCCCTGGTTCTTCTCTCTTAAAGTAAGAAAGTGTTTTATAGGAGCTCACAATTGTAGACTTTGGATTTTTTGTTGTTCTTGTTTTTGAGACAGGGTTTCTCTATATAATTCTGGCTGTCCTGGAATTCTCTATGTAGACCAGGCTGGTCTCAAACCCACAGAGATCTGCCTTCCTCTGCCTCTTGAGTACTGGGAATAAAGGTAGTGGTGCACACCAACTTTGGATTTTTTTTTTTTTTTTTTGGTTTTTCGAGACAGGGTTTCTCTGTGTAGCTTTGCACCTTTCCTGGAACTCACTTGGTAGTCCAGGCTGGCCTCGAACTCACAGAGATCCGCCTGGCTCTGCCTCCCGAGTGCTGGGATTAAAGGTGTGCGCCACCACCGCCCGGCCCAACTTTGGATTTTTGAAAGAGACTGAATTTTAAAGCATTTGTATTTATAAAGACTGTGGGACTTTTTAAGTTTGTCAAATGTTTTCTATTGTGATATTTATATTAATGTGGGATCTTGGGGATGAACAAGGAAGGAAAGGTTGTGGCTTAACAGTGATATATTTGTGTGTCAAGTTGACAAGTGTTCAGCTGTGCTGGCTGGTTTTACTGCAATTTAACACAAGCTGGAATCATCAGAGAAGATGGAGCCTCAATGGAGAAAAGGCCTCCATAAAATCAGACTGTGGGCGACCCTGTACTGCACTGTCTTAATTAGTGATTGATGGAGGAAGGGGCCTATTGTGAATGGTGCCATCTCTGGGATGGTGGTTCTATAAGAAAGCAGGCTGAGTAAGCCCTGAGGAGTAAGCCAGTAAGCAGCACCAACCCATGGTCTCTGTATCATCTCCTGCCTCCAGGTCTTGACCTGTTTGAATCCTGACTTCCCTTGGTAATAAACAATGATATGGAAGCATAATCTAAATAACCCCTTTCCTCTCCAAGTTGCTTTGGTCATGGTGCTTTATCCCAGCAGTAGAAACCCTAACTAGGACAAGTGAAATCAGGTAGGAGTCGAGTGAAGCATCAGATGAGAGTAGAGATCAAAGCTGTGAAATCTAAATGGCAGGTAATGGAAGGCAAGTTTGGGACAGATACTGAGACCTACAGGTAGAACAGAATGAAAACCATGAGAAAGAAAGACAATGAAAGCCAAGAAAGGACTGTTGGATGGCTCATCAGTTAAGAGCACTGTCTGCTCTCCCAGAGGACTCTGGTTTGTTTCCCAGTACCCACATGGCAACTATCAACTATAGCTCTAGTCCCAAAGGATCTGACATCCTCTTCGGACCTTCTCAGGCACTTCACACACATAGTACACAGTCATACATGCAGACAAGACACCCATACACATGAAGTGGACAGAAACAGTAGCAACAACAAAGAGCTGTCAACGAGAGGTGGATGTTAGCTGCTGCACACAGGTCATGGGAGATAAAGGTGAAGAGTGTCTCTTGTATTCAGTGACGGGGAGTTTGTTGGTGTCATACACAGCGAGAAATTGCTGTTACTACCCCACAGCAGCTCTGGGCTCTGGACACATTGTGTTTATTCTCATTTATTTGCTCTGGGTTGAGCTTTTAGGGATAGTTAGTTTCATGGTGCCATTACTTGTTTGAAAGGGTGATGGAAGTCTCTAGGGTCTCTTTATAAGAACACTAATCTTATAGTTCTTTCTGAACTGATCAACTTCCAAATACCCTCATATTGGGGATTATGCTTCAATATACAAATTAGGGGTATGGGACATCTATAGCAGATGTCCTAACCAGGAGGGTAGATTCCTTTCTGATAAAGACAGGAAGGAAGAAGGCAAGGGGTAGGAGGAAGCAGTTGGGTAGAAGAGAGAAAGTCTGTTATTCATGTCAGCCTCTATCTTCTCTCTTAAGATACTGAGTTCCTCATTTATGACAAAAAAGATATATGGTAGGGGAAATGAGGACTAAGTGTCACAAGTCGGGGAACTGGGACTAAGTGCCAAGGAAAAGATGACTATCCCTAAGCCTGGGTCCTCACACTCTGAAACATTAATCTAATTAATCTTTAACAATAAAAAAAATCAGGAGTTAAATATCAAGGTAAGAACAAGAAAGATCAGAGAAGCAGGGAGGAGCTGCCAGTTGCTTCCTACCTCTACAATTCCTCCAACCAAAAGGGCTGAGAACTTTTCTCTGCCCCACCTTACTGCTTCCTATCTCTCTCTGTCTACAGTCCTCCAAACCTCTATGGTTAATTTTGGTCAGCTAGGGCAGGCTCCACCCTCTGACTCCAAACAAGCTTTATTTGTCAGAACAAAATAAAAAAAAGAAAAGATATTAACTAACATAGTAAAACTATATACAGTAAGTACAATAACTATATACAAATACAGGCAAGAATTACATTAACAATATCCACTCCATTTGCATTTGACAAATTCAGAGAAAATACTTCATTATCTATCTTACCGTGGTGAGTCCAAAGTGTTGTACTTAATTCACTTTCTATCCTAACTTGTACCACCAACTCCAAACTATCTTTTTATGTATCTCAACCTTATACACTTTACACCTCTTTTGTGAGTTTCTTTTCTGAATTTTGTAACAATGAAAACTACAACTATCTAGTCTTCAACTCCATAAAAGACCTGAGAAGAATATAATATTACCTGAATAAAAAGGAAGTGTAACACAGACAACTTCCAAAAGTAAGAAATGACAGAAACAGCTGGCTGCCTGAACAGTCACCTAAGATTCCTCTGTAATGTTGGGGCATCCATCTTCAGCCTGCAGGTTTAGAATGTCTGTCAGACTTTTTTATGAAGCAGAAATTTTGAAGGATTGTCCCACTGTGTCTTGGTGAAGTTTGGCAGTTACTTTCTTTTGTGTCTAAATCTACCAGGAGAATAGATTCCTTTCTGATGTTTAGATAGTAACTGTTAGCAGTCAAGGCAAGGGCAATTTCTTGCCCAGTGGCTAACTTCTGCCACAAAGAAAGTAAACTCCATATGGGGTTTCTTCAATGCCCATCATCTTCTCTGAAGTAGATCAGTGCTGCCAGGAGTAGATGTGTCTCATTGTCATAAAAAAAAAAAGAACCATATGTTATTAAAACATCTTAAATACCATATTCTGTAGATCTCTGAAGTGTTTGAAGATCACCTGTCTATCTAAAAGTATATCTCTATTTGTCCTTAAAAACATACCTAACATGACTACAAGTTTGACTATAATAGATGACTAACTATTAACCTGCATTTCTTTATTATCCTAAATAGTTTGTAGTAATAACTTTCAAGGACTAAAAATTTACATTACATTGTTAAATGAGCTGTATAGGTACAATACCTTAGACAAGAGTAGAAATGTATGTACAGTAGGTTCTAAAAAATAACCTTAAATTTGTATCAATATATAAAAATATCTTAAATAAGAGTAGAAACATATATACAGTATAACAAAAATAACCTCAAATTTGTATCAATATACAAAAATCCATACCAATGTAAAATATTTAAGACTAGTAGTTGTTTTTTGGTTAAAAAGTAGATTCAATAATCTACCCTTTTAGCCTATCATTTCTATATCCTTCCCTTTTTTTTCAGAACAAGATCCCTGAATCTAATCTCTTTTGTTCAGCTTTTTTCCTGACCATTACCAATAACAACTTATAACCAACATTCCTAAATATCTATAACCCACTGAATGACCCAAACCACCTGCCCCACCTCTTGGGAATTTGGGTGTCCTGTTCTTAAAATTACTTCCTGTTGTCTGGGGGGTGACAGCATCTTTAGGGGACCTTGAAAAGAACTGGGGTAATTGTCAAGTCCTAGGAGAGCTAGATATATCATTTGTGGTTCAGTCTCTGTGTAATGGGAAAATGTAGGGCTTGTCTCAAGCCCTGGTTAGAGTAGTTTGTGAGGCTGGACTGTCTCAGCTAGCCACCTTGAAACTGTCCTGAGCAGTTTGTAGTCCAAAGCCAATCTTTGAGTGATGTTTGTCAGCTTAGTGGCGTTACCGCAATGCATGTGGAATCATCACTGTGGGGCCCCATCCTCCTTTTGGAAACTTCAAAGATCACTGTTAGGCATGGTCATAGTTCAGTGCAGAAAACTTAAACATTCTAAGTGTCATATGCAGCAGATCTCAAAGAGGTTAAAGGACTACAAATTGTTAAATACATTCAGAATACAAAAACTTAATTCCTAGTTACCTGATAGAGACTCAAACCCAAAATCATATACAGGGAGCTAGATGAAACCTTTTTCTAGAATTAGTACTCTATATGACCATTAATATCATAACAATAAGTTTAAAATATATATTAATTTTATAAATTTTGAAATAATATTTATACCTTAAGAAAAGTATTAAAGAGTCAAAATAAAACCAAAGAATTATGATATTAGTGGCAAAAGAATAGTCCCTTAATTTTGGTTTTTCTTCTGTTCCATATCAGGTGGCTCTTCTGACATGAGGCACAGATTTTGGATTTTCATTTAACAAAGCATGCTTGGGTTTAGAGAAGGAGAGAACCACACTCCAACTCCACTTTTAATTTTTAATTGAACTGGGACTACATAAAGACCATTTGTGTTATGTGTCTGTAGAGAACAGCAGAAACAAACATTTGGGAAGATTTATGAAATTTTATCCTGTTGGAAATGTGATATACCAATTGACCAATTTACTCTTTTTCTTGGAACATTTTCTCTGGATGATTCCTCCTTTTTCTTCAGATGTCTCATTTGTCCAGTGGTCTTCAGATTCCTTAGCTGGATGCTGATTTCTTGTTTTTTTAGAGTGTATTCAGTGCTAATGGGAGTCTTTTCCTAGGCATTTTAGAAGTGGAAATGAGAATTTCTCCTTGGGGATAGGATGCTAAAAAAGCCTGCAGAATTTTTCACAGTCTATAAAATGCCCATTACATTCATTAATATGCAGTCAATGATTAGTATCTGTGGAGTTTGTTTCCAAGACACGCCCTGCCATGTGGATGGCAAAATCTATAGATGCTCAAGTCCCTTGTATAAAACGGTGCCATAGTTCATATAATCTCTACACACTCTCCTATATGTTTTGAATTACCTCTAGATTACTTATGATATGTCATACTATGTAAATATTACATAAATATTATTATGTGTTTTTAAGGGAATAATGATAAGCAAAAAAAAATCTAGACACCTTCAGTACAGATGTAATTACTTTAACATATATTTTTATTAGTAGTTGCTTGAATTCATGATGTGGAAATTGTGTATACAGAGGATCAGACTTATACAATATAATGTGTAATGCAAGCTTCGAGCGAATTGGGGAACAGGGACAGGGCACAAATGATCAAGACAGAGATGTCATATTTATCACTGATCAGAGCCTGTGTGCTATGTGATACCTGGGCCGGATAGTATTACACTCTGGAAGCAAAGGGAATTACCCAACCCAGTCTTGGCTCGGCTGCAGAGTGCTAGCTTTCCCTAGCCAGTGTCTGACTCTGAACGTTACTGCCCCGAGGGGTGGGAAATCGGTTTCCTTCAGGTAGACTGATCCCCACATGAGAAGAAGGATGGAGTAGAGCCATACAGAATCAGTCTTTCTGCAAAGTCATAAATCTTTCCTTGTGGAGGACCTGGGGATCCCGGCTGCAGAGAAAGCAGGGTTTTTCCTTCATGGAGATGTTTCCACGGGCGATGTAAGGAGGTGGGAGAGGCCCTCAGCAGCCTCAGCGCTTGGTTTCTCTGTCATCTACAGAAGATGAAGTGCCGCGGAGGCAAAAGAGAAGCAGAGAAACAGAAATAAAATAGAGAAACAGAAATAAAGTGGATGAGAGATGGGGGGGGGGGGGAGGGCGGGGAAGACCCGGGAGCATTGAGGCCTTCTCTGCTGCTGTTTCTCCTGCGTGTGGAGTTTTGACCGTTTTGCTGTGTTTCATGGAAACGGAAGCAAATGGAGCTCTGTTCTCAACCTTGCAACATGTCTCTTAATCTATTTTTCCTCTGAATTGTGCCTTCATCGGAGCGACAGTATTCTATATTGGAGATGGATTTAGCCTGTGTTCACCCTAAAGCAGTTTCTGAAGCAAACACTTGAAGTCAAGTACCAAGGAGAATGTGAGGAGGTGTGAGAGAGGGGAGGGAAGCAGGAAAGGGATACCGGGGTATCACATCCTCTCGCAGAAGGCCTGAACTGCCTTGCAAAACTAGGGCTTCCTCTCCGCAACCCCTCCCCACACAGATCAGCGAAGCATCTAGCCAAAGCTCCATTCCATCAAGAGTTTGGCTCTGTCCTCACAGGTAAGGTTGGTTGTACGCCAGAATGTTTCCACTACACTCTGCCTCCTGATCAACAAGCCTGAGACTGCCATGTTCCAACGGCAGATGCTGCCGGATCGTGTTTGCAGGAAACTGTAACCTGATCTCACAGAGTTGCCATGGAAGGATCTGGACGACCAAGCAGGTGAGGCCCGGACAATCTGAAGGATCCCCAAGAAACGCTGGTTCCTGATGAAGTTCTAAGCGAGCTTCTTTAAAAGGTACTTACTACATAGTTTCCCTTGAAGGTTTATCTAAAACAAAACAAAACAAAACAAAACAAAATTCTTCCTCATTCAGTCTTAAGTATACTCTCCAAACAGTTGGAAATGAAGCCATTCCTAGAGTATGTCTGAAAATATTATGGTTACAGAGCAAAGCTCCAGCTCTCTAGGGTTTACAGAAGAGAAGTGCATCTAAAAAACTGGACACAATACAAGGAAGGAATAACAAATGACCCCTCCCCTGAAAACAATGTGTTATTCTGTGAAATATTTGCTAAGATAACCACAAACTGCCATTTTAGAACCGTCTGTTAACCTAATGAGAGCTCAAAAGGAACTGCCCTAAGAGGCTGTCCTGGTAGAGCCAGAGTGGTTGGAGGCAGACCCTCCCCCAGAGTGCTCTTGTGTGTTCTCTCTCTCTCTCTCTCTCTCTCTCTCTCTCTCTCTCTCTCTCTCTCTCTCTCTCTCTCTCTCCTCCCCCCGCCCCATAGATGCTATTGATTTCCTAAAGCTGACTGCTTTTGGGTGAAATTATCCTCTCCTTTAGGCTCTGCACCAGTTTTTAATCAATAGCTGTGCTATATTTGTTTGAAATACTTAGGATTATTTCTTTCTTTCTATCTTTCTTTCTTTCTTTTTCTTTTTTTGGTTTTTTGAGACAGGATTTCTCTGTGTAGCTTTGGAGCTGGTCCTGGAACTCATTTCTTTTTTAAAAAAAGATTTTAAAATTTACTTTTGTTTTATGTGAATGAACATGTTGCCTGCATGAATGTCTGAGCATCACCTGCATGCATGATGCTTGAGGAGGCCAGGAGAAGGCATCACATCCCATGGAGCTGGAGTTACAGATGCTTGTGAGCTGCCATGTAGGTTCTGGGAACCGAACTTGCAAAAACAGAATGCACTCTTTACCTCTGACCCATCTCTCCAGATTCTTGCTGATTTCCTGAATGCAGGGGTATGAATGTGCTCCTCCCCACCCCACCCCCCACCTGTGTGTGTGTGTGTGTGTGTGTGTGTGTGTGTGTGTGTCTGTCTGTCTGTCTGTCTGTCTGTCTGCCTGTCTGTCTGTCTCTGCACCAGTGTATTCAAACCTTTCAGACTGTCATGTATCTCAGCTTCTTTCAAGTAACAGGATACTTTGGAAATCTGAGCTATATGTTCTTCCTCATGTTTGTGATTGGAACTCTACCGGGGACTGTTCATTTGTTTCTACATTCGTCAGTTATTCACAGTGCTGTGGTTAACAGGCTGCATACACATTTGCATGCTTGTTCAGATAGATTTGTAGGATGACATGGAATTTCTGTATTGCTCTAGATTTACCATTTGTATTAAGGACCCTGCCTCTGCCTTGTGTCCTACTTCTGGTAACTGGGTCAGAGTTGTTATTTTCCATGTGGAAATCCTTGTCTTTCTCTTACCGATGCTCTAATCTCCAAATAACTAAGACTGACCTTTGCTGTGATCACAGACACACACACACAGAGGCACGGAGACAGAGACACAGACACGCAGACGTGCACCAGAAATTAAATGATATCTACATTTCCTTCTAGGTTCTTTTGCTACCTTGCCACCTCCCAACAGACTCTACTGATGTCTGTTTGGGTCTTGAAATGGTTTCTTCACCTCCATTCTAGTTCCATGCTTTGTGTGCCTGCTGGGATGTCTGGTTGTGAGCACTGAAGCTCATTGTTCCTATTTGTGTCAACTTCCATCTGTTACCTGCATGTGGATCCTGCTTCATCAGGGAAACAGGTATTGTTTGTACCTGCAGATGAATTTCTGGCAAGTGGAGACAGAAATGCTAAGGATTCCTCATTGTAGCTTCGGGGCCTGCCCTGTGATGAGGGCTTGATGTATGTTGTGATGTACTTGTGCATCTGAGATGAGAGGATATAGGCATACAAATGGTCCTGGACAGTTTTATATCAACTTGACATAAGCTGAAGCCATCTGAGATGGGGGAACCTCAACTGAGAAAATGTCTCCAGGGGCTGGAGAGATACGTCAGTGGTTAAGAGCACTGGCTGCTCTTCTAGAGGACCCACATTCTATTCCTAGCACCCATATGGCAGCTCACAACTGTCTGTAACTCCAGTTCCAGGGGATTGAAACTCTTACACAGACATACATATAGGCAAAACAACAATGCACATAAAATAAAAATAAATCATTAAAATTTTATTTGAGAGGGAGAGAGAGAGACAGAGAGAGAGACAGAGAGAAAGAGAAAGAGAGAGAGAGAGAATGTCCTCATAATAACAGGCTATAGGCAGGCAAGCCTGTAGGACGTATTTTTTAATTAGTGATAGTTGGAAAAGGGCCCAGCCCATTGTGGGTGGGGACACCCTAGAACTTGTGATCTTGGGTTTTATAAGAAAGCAGGCTGAAAGCTGGTGTAGGGGCACACATCTTTAATCTCAGCACTTGTGACACAGAGGCAGGCAGATCTCTGAATCCAGACTGATCTACATAGTAAGTTCCAGAACAGCCAAAGCTACACACTGTGATCCTGTCTCAAAACAAACAAAAACAAAACAAGAAAGAGAGAGAGAGAAAGCTGAGCCAGCCATGAGGAGCAAGCTAGTAATCAGCACCCCTCCATGGCCTCTGCATCAGCTCCTGCCTCCAGGTTCCTGCCCTGCTTAAGTTCCTGTCCTGACTTCCTTCAATGGTGAACTGTGATGTGGAAGAGTAAGTGAAACAAACCCTTTCCTCCCCAAGTTGCCTTGGTCATGGAGTTTCATCACACAACAGAAATTCTTACTAAGACAAATGACTTACTAAAGTTAGAAAGCAGGCTTAGGATTAGGTTAGGAACAGAGGTGATAAACAGAGAAGTAGATGCTGGTGGAGTTCATATCCAGTTTTCATATTAAAGACAAAAGGGGGTGCTTAGGCGCTGGGGAGGAGGGATCATGGAAGCCTATGGGTTGACATGAAGATAACAGGAAATTCCCAACAGATTAGTTCTGGGGAAAGGCTCAAAAACAGCTACTGTAACACCCTGAGGTCAGATCTTCATCCCCGTGACAGAAATCCATGTTAGGAGATCTCAGAATCCAGACAGTAAGAGGAAGAATTGAAATCTGCAAGTGGGAAGGGGTGGTGACACATACCTGTAATCCCAGCACTCAGGAGGCCAAGAAAGAATGGGTGTGTGTTCCAGGCCAGTCTGGGCCACATGCTGAGAGCAAGAAAAGATAGAGTTAAAAGTTACTTTCTTAAAACAACAACAACAACAACAACAACAGCAACCCCAGTGTATTTATCCAAAGCTACAAACACATGGCACACATATGCAATGTGCAGTGCACACATGCACACATGCAGTGCACACATGTACACATATGTACACACAGGCACACACATATTTCCAGAGGAAAACAGAACCCTTATAAGCATATTACTAAAATTTCCCCCCAAAAAATGAGATTTTTTTTTCTGTTCACTGTTTTTTGTTTGTTTTTGTTTTTGTTTGTTTGAGATGGAGTTTCTTTGTGTAGCCCTGACTGTCCTGGAATTCACTCTGTAGACCAGCCTGGCCTCCAACTCAGAGATCCACCTGCTTCTGACTCCTGAGTGCTGGGATTAAAGGCTTACGCCAACATGCCTGGCTAAAACAATGAAATTCTTAAGGTATCTCTTTAGTAAAGGCTAGGGGATTTATTTTAAAGCGCACTATGGATTGTGCCAATATGTTGTACAAAATGTCATTGTTCTAAACATTTGCTTACTCTGTAGACTACTGTGCTCTCTGCATGAGGCAGGTCCTTGCATAGGGGGACAATTAAGGAGGTCCAAGCCAACTACCTCCTTGTGGAAGGCTCAATGATGAAGACATCTGATTCCTAGATTCCTTGGGTTGGCACTGTAACAGACCCCCAGACCTTAGCACAACTGACTCCATGATGGAAATAAAACTCAGCACGTAGACAACACCACCTGCCAAAATGAAAACAAAGACCTAATCCATCAAAGTCCATGGTTCTGGGAAAGTCTCTAAATGTACCAACCTTGCTTTTTGGCTTCTGTAGTTCTGCTTCTGGCTAACTGTTCTTGTTAACTGAAGTATGTCAACCCAGGATATGGTTTTTCATGCTTAAGAGCTCACCCTGGGAAAGGCTTGGGACTCCACGAGGATCCCAAACACCCAGTGTAGTCATCGGCCTGCTAATACAGACTTTCTATGGGTTTAAACCCATGCCCAAGCAATCTTCTTTGGTGGATACCTCACAACAGTAGTGGTTGTGAGTTTTGTGGTTGTTGGACTGGGACTCTGTTTTCTTTCCAGCCCTTGGCAGGGGACTCCAGTTGCCCCCTAGAGGTCACCCTCAAGGCCTGTCAAGTCCCTTCCTCCATCTCAGCAGGAGAGAAGCTCTCACTGTCTCAAACTGAATCTCTCTGACATCCTCCTTTTAAAGGGCTCAGGTAGTTAGGTTAGTCTAAGCTAATCTTATTTTCCTTTCTTCTGTCAACTGATGAATAGTACCCTGCTTCTGTCTGCTGTCTTAGAATTCCAAAGTCTTGGGAAGTGTGGTGAACAAGGAGCGATCTTTGAAATGAGTTTGAATGTCCGTAAGACTAAAAATTCCATTAACTAAGGCATGTTACATAAGCAAAACCAAGGTGCTTTGCTCTAAGAAGACAAAAGGTTGTCAAAAGCGTAGATTCTTGTCTGTGAAGTGACCGACATGGGTGGGAGGCCCCTGTAGGTCCAGCACAGTGCCATGTAAAGAATTTCTGGTCTCTGAGTTCTTTGTGTTTCCCAAGAAGGCTCTAAGAAAATCTTGACTCTTCAGCTGCTCCCGCCCCAGATCCAGATGTCTGCTGGTCTGCCAGTGATCTTCACATAGAATGACAAGGCCTTTTCTCCTCAGGCCTCTTTCTGTTCCTGATACACTCAACCTTGTACCACCACAGTCTCTGACGTCACTGCCTAATTGCCTAATTCTTTTGAATCTCTCTTACAGGGGACCCAGATCACACCCTAGGCAAACTCTGAAGTCTCAGGTACTTGGATGTGAAGTGTATGGATATTAAAAAGACAGAGTAGCCAAGATGAAATAGTTTACGAACACGAAAAGATGAAGCGACTGGGGAGAAAATGACTACAACTTATTATATACATGTATAAAAATACCAAAGAATAACAAATGGGGGGAATTGTCCCAGAGGCAGAGGCATACAGATCTCTGAGTTCAAGGTCAACCTGGTCTACGGAGTGAGTTCCAGGACAACCAGGGCTATACAGAGAAACCCTGTCTCAATAAACAAACAAACAAATTAATAAATAAAGCAAAACAAAAATAAAAATGAAATGGCAGTCATTAGACACACACAATAGACAAATGACAGACAGACAGACAGAATACAGACCATAGATAATAAGCACAGACAGAAGATACAGGGAGACACATAGAGTCTTCAAATTTGGGCTCATTCTTGGTCTAAACTACTTTAAGATGAAGAAATATTTTTTTAATTCTTTAATGCAACATGGATACATAATATCATAAACCTGCATTTGTCTGTGGTGAGAATTAGCCACGTACTTTCTGATTCACTGTGTAGACACATGTGTCATCCTGGCTTACAAGCTACGGAACCATACATCAGAAAGACTGCCTCTCTGAGTTAACGTCCCAGCAGAGCTAGCTACAACATACAAGCAGCACTATTATAGGTGCTCCATCCCAGAATCCAACTTGTCACCTCCCCGAGTACACGTTATTGGTTTCAAAGTCTCAGTCTCGTCAACTTCTCAGGCATCATCTCAGGGTGTTTGGTGTTTCCTCACAGTGACTCTGCTGTGTAGGCATGGCTGTGACTGAAAACCAGTTGGGCTGGTGGCCTTGAGACTGACCAGAAATCCTAGTGGTGCAGATGATCAGGCTCAGGCTCTGATTCAATTATCTGACTCCTCAAAATTATGTACCTTTGTAGAATACTGTCCACGGTCCCAATACAGTAATTTTTGTTGTTACTTTACCCCCTTGGCTACGTACCTAAGCTACTGATTTCTTTTTAGGTCTATAAGTGGCCATGATATTATAGTTGAGTTCTTTCCTAATTGTGGCATTAAAAAAAATCTTATTTTTAATGTCTTCTATGTGCTACTGTTTAATTTTTCATGATAGGGTTTTTCCCCTTTAAAAATCTACAGTTAATTTAAAGGGGAGAACGGATTACTTAAAGGCACGGGGAAAAGCTAATATGGTATTCTGTATGTTATATTATTGACATTTCATGCTTTACAACTTGATAGGCTTGACAGGATCACAGAGGTAGCTACCCCGAGAAGCGCAGTGGGTTGATGCTGTCCAACATGTGTTCCACAGAACTCAGGTTTCATAAAATGTTCCCACTTGCTGTGCCTCAAAGGGTTCCTTTATCCAAAGAACTTGGGAAACAGCGAGATAAAGAAAGTAAAGAAGTCTATTTATAGTATGACTTCTCTGTGTGTAGTAAGCAAAGAAAGGAGATTCCATCAATGCAGGGCCTGGGTGTGGAAACAGATAAACACGCTCTCAAACTCATCTTCAGGATACTGACAGGAGCTCTGAGTTCGGGAGAACTGGGGCTGGGACAGAAGGAATGCATAGCCAAGCAGTCTTGATCGAAGTCGAAGTTCGTTGTCATCTCCCTGCCCCCCCCCCCCTCCGTCACTCATTTTGGCTCTGGTCCTGGACAGTGATTGGATAAGAACTTGCTATTACAGTCATCTGTTTCCAGTAAGATGATAGCTTCTGTTCCCAGGGTGTAGTATGGCTTTAAAAAAATGTGTGAGTGTGTGTGTGTGTGTGTGTGTGTGTGTGTGTGTGTGTGTGTGATGTATACATATGTGAGCAGGTGCTCATGGCCGTATGGATATCAAGGAGGATATTGGATGTGCTGCTCTGTGATTCTTTCTCTCACTGAACCTGGAGCTAGCTAGACTACATCCTTCCTCCGACTCCCACAGCATTAAAGTGGCAGGTGGTTAAGGCCATACCTGACTTTCATTTTTTTATGTGGGTGCTGGAGATTTGAACTCAGGTCCTCAGGCTTGGGCAGCCTTTCCCAAGTCCATATAGTACTACTTTTTAAAATCTTTTACTCCAGTGCCAGCATGGAGTATAACTCCAAGGGTCAGGAGTGGCATGTGGTGTTTCTAGCATGTGTTTGTGCCTCCTTCAAGGCATCCAAGAGGAGGGGCATTGTACAAAACACACTTTGACGTATATTGGAATATCAAGGGAACACTTGATGCTTGGCATGGCATAAAGCTGGGTGAAGTCATATCCTAAAATACGTTAATGATATTTGAAGGGTCACATTGAGAATCTTCACTAAAGTTTTTAATGTGTTAAACTGTCCATTTTTAATATTATATTTTGTTATTAGAATTATTAACATGTATTAATTATGTAAATTAAGGGATTCAACGTATTTCTGTAACTGCATACATGGTGGGTTGGTGTCCATCCACACGTCTTCTACTCTCCACTCTGCCCTCAACTCCTGTTGTCCTTCCCAGTCCCTGAAAGTCTCTCTGTTTCCTTCTGTCCCCTGCCCCCTTACTTGTGCCCCTCTTACTTGTGCCCCCCTTACTTGTGCCACTTCTAGTGACTACTGGTCTGATCTTTACTTCTGTAAATGTGCCCTATTGGTCTCTATACATGAATCAGAACATGGCATGTTTATTCTTCTATGACCTATTTCACTTAGCATAATTATCTTCATTTCTGTGCATGTTGTTGCAAATGAGAGGATTCTATTCTTTCTTTTCTTTTTATTGTTGTTGCTATTATGAAGGGTATGTGTGTGTGTGTGTGGGGGTGACTGTATATGTGCCATGACGCAACTGTGGGGGTCAGAGGACAACTTTTGAGCATTGGTTCTCCTTGTTCCAGGGCTTCTGGGAACTGAACTCAGGTCATCATCAGGCTTGTGCAGGAAAAGCTTGGGCTTTTAACTGCTCTGCTGTCTTACTGGCTTGGATTTCCTATTTTTATGGCTGAGTACTATTTCATTGTATAACTATATCAACATTTTCTTTACTCATGCATCCACGGATGTGCATTTAGGCCAACTCTGTATTTTGACTGTTGTGAACAGTTCTGTATTAGACATGGAAGTGCAAGAATCCTTCTGGTGTAAAAACCATTGTCTCCTTTGGTCATAGCAAGGAATATAATTACTGGGCCATACCGTAGCTCTGGTTTTTACCAAACTGATTGTTTATTTAGTTATTGACATTTTTAAGACAGGGTCTTTCTGGGTAGCCCTAGGTGATCAGGCTGGCTCCAAACTTACAAAGAATGATCACTTTGCCTGTACTCCTGAGTCCTGGATTACAGATGTGAGCCACCGTGCTTGTCCAAACTGTCTATTCAGGTAGTTAAATCCATGTTGCTATTTAGACGAAGATCATGAGACATGCAAGTGTGACCCATTCTGGAGCTGGGCTACGAAGTGCCTACTAGCCCAAAATATGAGGGCATCTGCCACAGGAGACTTCTAATGAGACAACACAGCAGGTACCGTTGTCATGCTTGGCCATGCATAATAGGGTGTAGATTTTCCCTTGGACCAGACACAAGGCACATTCTGGTGTGGCAGTGTGACTGCTAAGTGCCAGGAGTCTGGTGAGAGAGTTGTGAGTACAAGCCTGAGGTCCCTTCTCTATCTTTCTTTGCACACACTGCTGACCTTCGGGGTGTGTGTGTGTGTGTGTGTGTGTGTGTGTGTGTGTGTGTGTGTGTAGGGGGTGGTGGCAGCAGCAATATGAAAATCATAAGTGTAAAAGCAAAACCTAGCAGGCTAAGGTTGGCAGGGTAAGGGGAGAGAGAGCCAGCCTGAGTTTCCTACAGCCTTTTTGAGCCACACACAAACTCTGGACCGCTTTCCTGTCAATGTTTTGTTATGAGACATAAATTAAACTATTTGCTTAAGTCTCATTCATCAGGCCTCATGTCACTTGCAGCTGGAGTGCAGTATTTTGTCTTGATTAGGAAAGGGCAAGCCTTGAAATAATACATGAAAATCACATGTCTAAACACTGCTGAGAAAGCATAGGCTGAACTTCCCAGAGAGCGATTTTCCCTGAGCCCTAACAAGCCTGTTGGGGTGTGTCCTAGTTTACATCGCCCTTCTGCTAGGATAAAGCCCATAAGCAAAAGCAGCTCGGGGAGGAAAGGATTTGTTTCATCTAACAGGATATAGGCTAGAATCAAGGGAAGCCGGAGCAGAACTGGTGCTTGAAGCAGAAACCAGAAACGGAGGAACACTCATGACGGGCTTGCTCCTGCTGGATTTCTTAGCTACCTTTCTTATACACCTGCCCAGGAATGATACCCGTGGCCCAGAGCGGGCAATGTCATTCCTATATCCATTAACAATCAAGGAAACGCCCCACAGAGATGCCCATGGGTCTTCTAACAGAGTCAGTCCTTCAACTGATAGTCCGTTTCCCCAGGTATGTCAAGTTGACAACTAAGGATAACAATGACGGGGCCACCTGCAGGAAGAAAATTCTGTTGTAAGAGCTGTGTTCAAAAGGAAAGCTTTCATAATTGGAGAAGGCCTGATATAGAAACAGCTTTTACATATTCAAACAGTGATAGTTTTGTTGTTGTTGTTGTTGTTTTTGAGACGGGGACTTATGTAGTCAAGACTAGCCCTTGACTCCCTATGTAACTCCCAAAGAATTAGAAGCTTCTCCTGCCTCCAAATCTTCCAAGTTGAGATTATAGGTATGTACCACCGTGCTCAGTTCACATAGGAATTAAACTCAGAGCTTCATTCTTGCTAGGCAGGCACTCTACCAACTGAATCACATCCCCAGCCCCCTCAAATCTTAATCTGAAATGTCAAACTCTGATATTCAAGTTTCTTTTCTGACTGAAATCCCATTGTGCACATGTCAGGCAAGTCAGACTAGGAAATCCATTAAACAACAAAAATGACAGAAGGTTCTTAGCTTTCCTTAACACCGAGTAAGCTCAGCTCTGGCGCCTCTCCTGCCAAGTGTGCCACACTTGAGTCCCTCCCCGCTGTTTGGAATGCAACAGTGCAGCCCTTGGGCTTCCCAGAAGCTCCATGCATCAGCTGCTCTGGAGGTCCTGGTATTCCAGGAAGTCGGTGACCACCAAGTGTGAGAGGCTGGTACCCGAGGGAGAAAGGGATTTGATGGTAAGGGTACGTAAGATAGTCCTGGAGGATTGCTCCGAGTATTTGCAGGTGTCTTTGCAGGGAGCTTAAGGGAGAGCTGGACGGGGCAAAAGTCCATGTATCTGAAGGAACCTGGGTGAATGCTGTTGGCGTCACTCTGTCTCTAGCTGCACGCTGGCCCTCTCCTTACAGACTGGAGAAGCATTAGCGTACATGAGTTTGGAGTCCTTCTGGCGAGTCCTTCTGGCGGCTTCCTCCAGGAAGGGCGGGCTCTACAGAGCTGATGGCTAAAGCCAGCTGTGTGGGAAATCACTTTCTGCTTTCTTGAGGCTTTGCTCTTGCAGAAAGAGGCATGGCGGCTGGGCGGTTCGCGCACGCCTTTAATCCCAGCACTTGGGAGGCAGAGCTAGGAGGATCTCTGTGAGTTCAGGGCCAGTCTGGTCTACAGAGAGAGAGAGATCCAGGACAGGCACCAAAACTACACAGAGAAACCTGTCTCAAATAACAACAACAAGAAGAACCAGAAAGAGGCATGGTAGAGCGTGCCACCTTAAGTAACACTTTCAAAAATACATTTTTTGAGAATTTATACTTGCATATGTATACTTTGATCATATTCATGCCCTACTGCTCTCCCTAACTCTTCTCAGATCCTTCCACCCACCCCCTCTCTCTGTCTCTCTCTCTCTCTGTCTCTCTCTCTCTCTCTGTCTCTCTCTGTGTCTGTCTCTCTCTCTCTCATGGTCGACTGATTCCAGGTTGTGCTCCCCAGGGGCAACATCTTAAAGAAAAATGACCCTTCCCTCCCCCAGAAGCCACCAATGGTCAACAGCTCCGGAGCTAGGGATGGGGACTTCTGAGCTCCTCTGCACTCCATGTTGGAAGTTGACTAGCTTAATCAGGTAACACTTTTGATTCTTGAGTTTTAGGAGAGTAAAGAGAGTGGTACTAAGAAATTCACTGCTCAGAGCAGGCCACAGGCTTTAAGAAAACGAGAATTCCCAAGTGTTGAACTCTTGTGTTCTTCAATCAAGGTCAGTAGGATAAGAAAGCAGGTTAAGACATCAGAAAGAAACCAGGGAAGTGTCTGCTTGACTGGAATAATGCCCTGCTATTTCTTCTTATAAACTACAACATAACAAAAGGCAATCTACCAGACCTAGACTCAACAGAACAGATTTATTGGGGAAATAAAAATATAAATCTAAAACCTAAATGGGAGCAAAATTGAGTTTGTTAGATTTATTCCCCCCCCCAGAAACCCTCCCCTAACACGTACATACACATATTTGTGTGCACACATTCACTGAGCATTTCTCACCCCCCCCCCCCCCAGTAATAGAGCCTCTTTAAAAGGAATAGAGGGGGTAAACTGGGAGAAGACAAAGGGTTTTAGAGAGTAACCTGGAAATTCTAGCATCGTGGCCCTCCCTAGTCATCTGAATGTGGGTAAGTCACTCCTAGCTTCCATTTGTAGTTTCCGTATGTATAAAACACTCCATAGCCGATCTCATAAACGAACTTTGATGAACAACTATGATCCGCGCATGCGTTGGCTAGTTTTGTGTTGACTTGACACAAGCTGGAGTTATCTGAAAGGAGAAAACTGGAGTTACAGTGGGTTGTGAGCCATCTTGTGGGTGCTGGGACTCAAATTCCTGGTCCTCTGCACAAACAACAGTCTCAACCACTGAGTCGTCATCTCTCCATCATCTGTTGAACATTTCCCCTTCTCAGTAGTACCGATTTGGTCCACATGTTACTGCCTTCTCTTTCTGTGATCACAGCAGGTAGAAGGTGGGCCCTCAACTTCCATACAGCAGAACATCTAGGCAGCACTGGCTAAAATGTTTCCTGTGGGTCTAGGGGATTACCTCAGTGCTGGAGCACCTGCCCTGCATGGAGTACACCAGCATGCCCAGAATAAAATAATGTTGTGGGAATTTGTTCTACCAAAGGCTTTGTGGGTACAAACCCTGGGGTGTGGCTTTCTGTCTGCATACGTGACTCCTTAAGAAAGTTTCTCATTCATTTCCCTTGGAAAACATACACAGCCCAGAAATAAAGTCCCAGACACTGAGTATGAAGGAGCAGCCCAAGGCAATCCCTCTTCCTCTTGAAATCAGGTGAACCTGCAGCCACAGAGGGTGTAGGGAGTCTACACCAGATGAACAAAGAGTAAGGATCCTGACGATCTCACTCCTGTGGGGAGGACAGAATGGCCTACAGAGAAGCAGAAACTGCTGTTAAATGTGTTTCATTTCTACATAAGATGTGGGGACAAGAAAAAAAAAATCCCCAGAAATCTTTATAAGAAAGAAAATGCAATATTTAAAAGCAAAAGTCAGTGGGTGAGCTAGTGAGCATTTCCATGCTTGGAAGAAAAGACATTCATCATTCTATTTATTTATTTAATTTTGAAAGGAAGTCTCACACTGTAGCCTGGAGCCTGGACTTTTTCCGACTCACAGAGATCCTCCTGCCTTGGGTTCCTGCTTACTAGGATTACAGCCTGGAACCACTTCATCCACCCTCACTCTGTGTGTTTAAAAAGCATCACCAAAGTACATGGTGAGGTTGAGATAAGGATGGTCACAAGATCCATGACTTCAGGAGCACAACCACCACTTTGCTAAACAAGTGTAATTCCTAACTACATTCTAAATATTTATCCTTAGACCCACAAGTGAGCACAGGTCTCACCTCTCCTCAAAGAAATGTCTCTTTGCAACAGTGGGGGACCATTACAGAAAACCGCAATGGATCAAGCTACAAAGAACAAGTATGGTACCCAGCCCCAAGTGATACATCTACAACACAACCCCTGTATCCAAGGCTCAGGGAACATAGTGGAAAGGGGGTGGGAAGAGTCTAAGACCCAGAGGAATAAGACGTCTGCTGTGAAATTGTATCTCATATAAATAGCTGGGAAGCTACACCAATTGATGTAACCAAATACCATGACCAAGGTCACTTACAAGAGAAAGCATTTAATTGGGGCTCACTTCTAGTTTCAGAGGCTTAATCTATTATCATCATGGCAGGGAGCATGGTAGCAGGCAGGCAGACATGGTGCTTGGAGAAGTAGCTGAGAGCTCACATCTGAACCAAAAGTTACAGGCCAAGAAAAAGAGATATTGGGCCTGAACTTTGTTTTTTCATTTGTTTGTTTGTTTTTGTTTTTCAAGATAGAATTTCTTTGTATAGCCTTGGCTGTCCTGGAACTAGCTCTGTAGACCAGGCTGGCCTCGAACTCACAGAGACCCACCTACCTCTGTCTCCTAAGTGCTGGGATTAAAGGCGTGTGCCACCATTGCCTGGCTTGGGCCTAGACTTTTGAAACCTCAAAGCCCACCTCCACTAATATACCTCCTTCAACATGACTATATCTACTCCACACTTCCTAATCCTTCCCAAACAATTCCACCAACTGTTTTTTGTTTTGTTTTTGAGACAGGGTCTTTCTATATAGCCCTGGTTGTCCTGGAACTCACTATGTAGATCAACCTGGCCTTGAACTCACAAAGATCTGCTTGCTTCTGTCTCCTGAGTGATGGGATTAAAGGCATGTGCCACTCTGCCCAGCAGTTCCACTAACTGGAGACTAAACATCCAAACATATGAGCCTATGTTTGAATTATCATTCAAACCACCACCCAGATGAGATCAGGGCTGCCAAAACAACACCCAAACAAGGACACCACCAATAGATGTGCTAACATGGGGAGAGGAAAACCCGTGGGTCCCTAACCCTAACCTTTACAAACTAACCCTCCACAAAGAACTACAGGCAGCTAAAGCATGCTGAGAATGGGAAAATAGTCTTCCCTAAGGAAGAGCTTCTCAGTTGGCTATCCAATACCAAATGCTCAGCCCTGAAATCATATATACATGCAAGAAAGATTATAGAGACTGAGAAGGTATTTATTTATTTAAGGATACAAATAACACACACACACACACACACACACACACACACACACCCCAATAAAGAAAAAAGTCATGATTTGAGAGGGGGGTACATAGGAGGACTTGGAGGAAGGGAAGGGAAAGGAGAAATGATGAATGATATTTGTATTTCAAAAAACCAAAATAAAGAAGTTAACAAGAACACAACAGTGCAAAAGCAATTGAAAATGAGAGCCACACCGCAATACCGATGAGAAATCTGAGAGGAGGAGAGAGCGGAAGTGGTCCTCTAGGGACTGAGCTAGCCCAGCACCTGGAAGAAGAGTGTTTCTTTCTGAGAAAACACATGCAGCAGACGTCAGCCTGAGAAGAGGCCCCAGATGGGGCGAGAGGGCATAAACAACTGCATCCCAAAACTTCAGAGTTGTGGGCTAGAGCAGCAGACCTTTGGGGAAGCAGAGGCAGGAGGACCGGAAGTTTAAGGTCATCCTTGGCTGTGTAGTGAGTTTGAGGCCATTCTGGAATATTTGAGACCCTGTCTGAAAAGCAAAATAAACAAAAATTTACAATTGTAGAAACTTTTTTTTTTTTTACAATAATCCCCGTATTTAAAAAAAATGCTATTGATGTAAGTTTTTCAACCAGAATTTTCATCATTAAATGAGTAAAAGTAAGATATAAAATCATGGAAATTATGTATGTATTTTTATACCAATACACACTCTTCTATTCCCCACAAAGAACCTATGAGTTGGGTGTTGTGGTGCATGCCTATAATCCTAGGGTTTGGGAGGTGGAGGCAGGAGATCAGAAGTTCAATGACAGCTTGCACTGTAGTGTGTCCTATCTTACACACACACACACACACACACACACACACACATAAATAAAAGAAAAAATAATAAATTCAAAAATCTGTGGTTTCACTTAAATGAACAAGATTATTATAGTAAAAGGGTATTGTTCTTTGGAAAGCTGACCCCTAACCTTGTCTGTGAAATTTCTCCAGGTTGCTAATATGCCCTCCCATATTAGACTTAATTGTTTAGTAGTAATGGTGATCCAAGAGCTCCACCGTATTGAAAAGTCATGAGGAGGCTCTTTTGACCCTTGCCAGTCATGGAACTTTGGAAATCAAACCAGTCTTAGAAATCAGTACCATTGTTTTGGGTGTCTCATGTTTCAAAACCAAAGAGGTAGAACCCAGTACTGATAAAGCTGGCCCTGCACTTATAACTAGGACCAGGTCCTTTACAGCAACCCTAACTCTGTTTAATAGATGCCCAAGGGTTGATAAGATGGCTCAGCAGGCAAAGGGGCTTGCTGCCTAGGCTAGCCACTTAAGTTTAGTCCGTGGGACTCACATGGTAGAGAAAACCAACAGCTACAAGGTGTCTTCTGACCTCCACACATGCACCAGGGTGCATTTGCGCACGTGTACACACACACACACACACACACACACACACACACACACACACACACAAATAATAATAATAATAATAATAATAATAATAATAATAAACAATAACTTTAGAGGTGTGCAGGGACTTCTGGTCTTCCACCGCACCCTTGTCTCATGCTGTCCTGCAGAAGGAGCCAAGGACATCCTTGGGAGGTACTCTCTCTGCATGGCCAGGTGGTAGACAGTGTCAACTCACTTCGCCATGAGATGGTAAGAACTTGAGACTTTCTTGTAGAGATAAAACATCTCACTAAGAATGACTTGTATACCATAGTCCCTGAGGGTCCATTCTCATTCTGTCTCCTTGTCTGCCTCTTTGTAGCCTTGTGGCAGGTGTGTCTACAGGGTCTTCTGGGAGGTACTATGGAGGATGGAGCTAGCAGTATAAAGGTTCACTGTGGACTGGACTCCAGATGTCAAAGGAAGTTCGTGGGATTGATGGGGAGCTCTCCCATGGATAGGCATCTCTAATGGTCTCTTCTGTGAGTGGGGACTCTAAGGCCTATACTTAGAAGGTTAGCTTTTGACAGCTGGGCTAGACCCCACACCAAGGTCTTGCTTAGTCCTGAGCTGAGGCTCCCAGAGCAGTGCAGGAGGACTCCAAAGCTGAGCTGGGCTGAGTGACTTAGGAGTTGGAGGCCGTCAGCTGGGCATATATTTGCAGCTGAGTACCCTTTCCTGCAGAGCATCCTCATTTCCGCCACTCCACCTCCAGAGTGACAGGTCTGCATCACCACACCAGCCTTGAGGTGGTGCTGAGGACCAAATCTAGAGCTTGGTGCATGCTGGACAAACACCCTACCAACTCAGCTACATTCCCAGACCCATTTCTGTGTCCTGTGAGAGTTGGAAGGCCCGATGTATTCAAAATAAAACCCGATCACCACCTGCAAGAATGAAAAGCAGTAAAGACTCCTCCCACAAGGCACTGATGTGCTTGGTTTGAATACACTAATAACAACTCAGAGACACCGATCCTGTGTCAGCCTCACAATAAGGAAAGCAAACAAAGTGCTTCCTCCTGGGGTCATTTCACCAAGATGGAGCTCTGATTCGCATTCTCGGCTTTTCTCTCCCCATCCTTCCATTGTCCCTGCATGTCTACTGTATGGGTCTGAATCTGCATCTGCCTGGAGGCTGTCTTGTGTGTTTGTCCCCATGTCTGTGTCCGTTCTTGTGTCTGTCATGTGTGTCCCCAACAAAGGGCTTTGTTCTCTCTTTTATTGAACAGCACAGAATGTACCACATCAGCAAGGAATGAGGGACATTTTAAAGAAACCTTTAATGGAGTTTGTTTGTTTGTTTAAAGGGATGAAGTCACTGGCTCCAACTGACCCAGATAACAAACACACCATCAAGTAATACTGGAATGCTGCTTTCAGCGTTTATGGTGGCTATTCATTTAAAAGGCCACTTCCAGCCTATTTTCTATTTCCAGCAGATGGTTATCATAGCACCCAAACACACATGCATTACTCTAGGTCAGGGATATGGAAGAGCACATGACTTAAGATGCCAGCTACGCATAGCTTAGCTTGTAAAAGTTGATTACACAGGCAATCCAAAGCAGGTAGGTTGGTTGTTCCACTGTTCTCTTAGAGGCAGGTGAAACAAACAGTTGAGTATACAGCAGGACAGCAGTCTTGGGTGTATTATTAACTCTGGATGTGGGGTCCAACAAGTTTGTCTCTTAGAATGTAAGACATAGTTTTTATCATAATGCACCTCTCTCTGCAACCACCCACAAGAGTGTGGCCTGTCCTGTTTGTTCTGACAATCCCTCCCAAGTCCAACATCAACATAGTGCCTCAATATTGCTTATTCTATTTGCAAAGTACCACAAAATCAGCATTGAATCCAAGTGGCCCTCAGCCAAACTCTGTGAAAACTGATTAGTCTTATTTTTTTTTCCCTCGGAGGCATTAGAACTGAAGGACCTAGTTGCATTTGAGGGCACCTTGTTCAAGGAATAAGGTGTGTGAAAGGCCGTTGAGACTCACTTTCTATGTACACTCAAGGAGTTATCTTCATGAGGCCAAATATTCATGGATGTATGAAAATATTCTTGACTGGATTTGTTTTCGACTAAATGTTAACTCTCACGTGACCTCTAACAGTAGCCAACAGGAACAAAGTTTAACAGACATTTCAAGATTTATCTGACTCGCCATCTCTTCTTCCTTCCTTCCTTGCTTCCTTGCTTTCTTGCTTCTTTGCTTTCTTGCTTCCTCCCTTCCTCTCTCTGTCTTTCTTTCTCTCTTTCTTTCTCCCCCTCCCTCCTCCTCCTCCTCCTCTTCCTCCTCCTCCTCCTCCTCCTCCTCCTCCTTCTCTCTCTCTCTCTCTCTCTCTCTCTCTCTCTCTCTCTCTCTCTCTCTTTCTGAGACAGCTCTCTTTCTTTATGTAGCCTGGTGCCTCAATCTCATAGTCCTTCTGCCTCAGTGTCCTGGATGCTCAGATTACATGTGCTCAAAATCTGTTTTCTGTTAAATTTGCTTTCTTAGGTGAACTCACAAAAGATAAAGGACCTGGACCTTTAAGGAATTATGTATTTCTTCTATTATAAGATATAATTATTGATAATCTGCATATCAAAACACTTTCAAACCAGCAGGTTATTCACCTGTCTTCATAATACAATTCAACATGGCTGATCGACTGTAAGGATCTCCAAATGGGAATATAAATGTTCAAAAGAAGGAAGAACCCCTGCTTAGAGGGTGACCTGGAAAGGAAAGGCTAGAGAAAGTTCCCCCATTCTCTTTTCCAGTTTCAACCCCCCCCCCCGCTTTAATTATATGGTCTCTTTCAATGACCTGGCAAACACAAGCTCAGACTGGTGGGCATGGTGTAGGGACAGCAATGGGGACCTCCCCACGTCCCTCTTCCTTGTCTTAGTTCCACTTCTTATCTCCATTGTCTTTCTCCATATTGTCTTCCATCCTAATCTCTTAAGTAACTTCTCAGTCCTTCCCTGAGCTGCATCTTCCTTGTGTGTGTGTGTGTGTGTGTGTATGTGTGTGTGTATGCGTATGAGTGTGTAAGTGTGCATGTGTTCATGTGTCCTCATCTTCTAGTTTGTTTGGGGACAGGGTTTCCTTTGTTGTTTACCACGGTGCAGCACAGTGAGCTTCTGGGGATTCTCTAGTCTCTGCCTTCCATCTTGCCCCAGGAGCACTAGAATTACAGATACGCTTGACTGCACCCAACTTTAGGTGGGTTCTAGAGATTCAGACTCAGGTCCTCACCCACCAGGACAGCCCCTAGCTCTCTTTCTTTTGAGATAAAGTCTTATCATATCCCAAGGTGGCCATGCACTCATTACAATCCACCAGCCTCAGTCTCTACAGTGCTGGGATTACAGGTGTGAGCCACCATGTTGAATATCCCATTGCTTCTTACATTGTACCATTTCCATTTTCAATTATATGACTTTCACAGTTATCTCACATTTATTTGTATGAGACGAATCCTATCTCTTTGCTTTCCTAATTGAGTTCCCTAGTATCTTGAAGATTGGATCTAAATACCTTAAGTCTGGCTCTGGATGCCTCTTCAGCCCCCATCTCCATCAATTCTTCTGATTGATTTCTTCCTAGATTGTGAATTGTTTGGGGTAAGTCTTCTTCAAACTTCTCCAGTGTCTCTCTCTCACCTGACATTTGCAATGCTTTCTTCCCTGTAGAGTACCAGACTATGAACACTTCGAATGCAGATATTAGATTTTAATCTGTAGACAAGTGCTGAAGAATTCAATCTACTAGCCAGTTTGAGATCCAATGACAAGTGCAGAGAGGCAAGGCTGGAACAGGTAAAGAGCTGGGATGAGGAGCAGCAGCATGTGTTTGAGGTGTGATGCTCTGAGTACAGTTGATCTACGTTAGCACAGCAAAGGGATCCTGAGAGGAAGGATACTCTCTGCTGCTGATGCAATAAGGGGACACTTTAGAGAAGCCTCATGTGTACAGGACTGTCCTCCAAGTCTAACAGCTGCCATCTTTAGGAGTATGGGCTGGGCTGAGCCTGTTTGCTCAAGATCGTCATAGCTGGGCTTGTTGACTATTGACATTACCTCTTGGAAGGAGGAGGCAGGTATCACCATCAGACTCTTAACCTGATCATTCATGTGCTTCTCCCAACCAGCTGTATGCAATTCTTTCCTAATTTTGGGTGGACCTCTGGGAAGGGCTGCAGGATACAGGCGGGAAAGGATTAGGACAGGGGACTCTATCTACAAAGCCATGGAGGAGTCATCATCCATGCTGGGTGGAGATTATTTTCCAGTCTTTTGTCGATGGTGAAGGGCAGCATACTCTCTTCTGTAACTGCTTCTCAGCTGAGATTAGGATGTCATTCTCGGGACCCCGGAAGGCTAGAATGCCTGTCAAAGGCCGGGAGAGGGAGGGGATTCAGGCAATGGTAGGACACATTTGTCAGAAGCATCTGAAGAGAAAGGGAGTGATTACGTTGGCTGGACTGGTTTACATAAGTTTTCAGGAACTCCAAGGATGGCTAGTTCTGCAGGACCACCTGGGGCTGGTGTGTTGCTAGCAGTTTTGGAGCAGTTTGTAGGCTGAACTTGATTCCTGGATGGTATCTGTCAGTCTAGGGGAAATCTGCTGGGACAGATGTATACTAGGGACAGATGATAAAGTTAAGGAGCTTAGAGAAATCTTTATCTTGGGTACACACTTGAAACTTCCAAGCCTGTGGTCCTAGTTGTTGGAAGTGGTGGTGGAAAGACAAGAGGAAGCAAAGGGCCTATCCTCAGGGAGGGCCAGGAAAGCTTAAGCTGTCAACTGACAGGAGTACTTGTCTGGAGTCCAGTTGACCTGTGACAGATGGACAGATGGATCTTGAGACACCCTGAAGCGTACATTAATTTTCTTAAAGTTTACAAAAAGAGATAAAAGCTTAAGATGTATTAGTATGAGCACTGTTTGAAATCTGCACTGAAATCCTCACTGTAGAAAAAGCAGTTAGTAACTGTTTGTCTATAAACAGCTGGAATAGATCCATGCCTTTGAGCCACAGCAAAAGCTTGAGGATCCAAAACAATGATTCCGTGTTTAAAATAAAAACATGAACACTCTTTCCTCTGTCCAGAGGGATATATATACACGCACATATGTGTGTGTGTGTGTGTGTGTGTGTGTGTGTGTGTGTGTGTGTGTGTGTGTGTAGATAGATAGATGGATAGATAGATAGATAGATAGATAGATAGATAGATAGATAGATAGATAGATAGATAGACTGCACTGAGATGTTTTTGGCACAAGAAGAAGCACTTTTAAGTCTATATTTAGAAAACAACCAAAGGAAATTTAAGTTTTTGAGCCTGTAACTATGATAACAGTAGCCAGTACTTTACCAAGGCTAGATTAATAGCTTATCAGAACTGCACTGGTTAATATGTTAGGATTCTGAACTTTTGAAGACCTAACATCATGTATTATCTTTCAGTCTTATTTTTCATATACCTTAAATCTCTTCCTCAGACCTTTACAACTTGCATTTACTTATCTTAAATCACTTCCTTAGACCCTCACAACTTACTTTAGCTTTAAACCTTTTTCTCCCATCCAGTCATTTACCATGAGACACAGATGGTTGGTCACTGTGGTGGTTTGAATAACAGTGGCTCCCTTAGGCTCATATATTTGAATGTTTAGTCATCAGGGAGTGGTACTACCTAGGAGGATCAGGAGGTGTGATCTTGTTGGAGGAGTTGTGGCCTTGTCGAAGGAAGTGTGCCAGTCAGGGTGGGCTTTAGGGTTAAAAAAGCTGGGCTAAGTAGCATGCTCTTTTCCTGGCTCCTGTGGATCTGGATGTGGAACACTTGGCTCCTTCTCCAGCACCATGTCTGCCTGTGTGCCACCATGCTTCCCACCATGCTGATGATGGACTAGACCTTGAAACTGTAAGCCAGTCCTAATTAAACATTTCCTTTTACAAGAGTTGCTGTGGTCATATGTCTCTTCACAGCAATAGAACACTGACTAAGACAATTACGGAAGCAGTCACTGAAAGGCAAGTTCTTTTAAATAAAGGAATAGTAAAAAGTAAAATTTTAGTTGGTAAATAGCAGCATGATAGTTTAAGCTTACTTTTACATGGAAACATGTTTTATGAGTTTATCTTTTTCAGTGTGCAGCCTCCCAGTAAGGTAAAAAATGTCTGTGAGTCTGCCTTTCTCAACAGGAGACCTAGTAGCTTTAGAAAAAAGGAAGGCCTTATTTTTACATATGAAATGGGCTGACCAGGCGGTTGTAGCCTTGGAAGGAGTAGCTGGCTGAGGTGAGCTTCCTGCGGCTGAACAGATGAAGCTACATACAGCTTGCCATTAACACCATCATAGAGATCTGGGAGGGATAAGTTTGATCAGGAAGTATAATCCAAATGGCCTCTGTATCAGTGAAAACAACAGACTCACCTGATACCTGGATGGCCAGCCTGGGATCCTCCATGGTGATCTCAATGGTTTTCTTGAGGGCAGAGGTCATCACCCTTCGGCTCTCACACAGGGCAGCATCAGCCTACAACTACCAAACTCAGAAAGTCTGAGCGATTTTCCTGTGGAGGAAGGACTTGGGAAAACTGACCTACCTCTCAAAGGCAGAGTGGGACAGTCAACCCAACAGTGTGCACAGTGTGAGCAGGGCCCTGGTGGTGGACTAGGCATGGGCAGCTCTTCGCTCAGAAGTTATTGTTGTCACATTCGAAGTAAGCTCCAGGTGGAGTCCATTGGAGCCTGTCTTATTTGGAGATAGCCTCAGTTGCTGCGCCCAGAACCTGGTAGTTTTATCTATCAGCGCAAGCCCTTTTCATTAAACACCTTAAACACCATATTCATCAGATCTCTCTGAGGGGTTTGAGGGCCATCATCTAATCTATTAAGTTCACTTGATTTTAAACAAATTTTACTTATTTGCAGTTACTTGCTTTAGGATTAACCTTGACAGCATATACAGAAGGCTAAAGCTTGTTCTTATAAATGAATTACATTTTTTCCTCAACATAAGATTTTTACTAATTATTTGGGAATTTCATACAATACACCCTAATCACACTTGCTTCCCATTCCTCCCAGAGACACCCTCCCACCCTTGAGCCCCCCCCCACACAAACAAAAACCCAACAAGTCCAATTTGTGATGCTCATATACTCATTGGATACATAGTTTCTAGTATGAATCAGTTTATACTAATAGCTAAAGCTTAACAAAATTAGCAAAAACAAAGAGGCTGGATATACATCCTAAAGTCAAGATTCTGCTAGCCTGAATAGGCCTTAAGAATTTATAAACCTTATTTATTCAAACATAACTTATTCATCAAGCATATGTTGTTCCTTAACCTAAAATTTTCTAGAAGGCTGGCATGGAACACAGAAAATACATGAACAGTTAGACATACATCTCTAAATCAGTCTCTGTTAACCTGAATAGACCTTTATAACCTGAGGAATTTATAAACCTTAATCAAACATACCTTATTCATCAAATATGTTGTTAAAGTCCTATTTTTATAAACTAGAATGAAATCTATATACAGTATGCTGTATATACAGTATTTAGATATATAGATATTATACATACATATCTAGTATGCTGTAGCAAATCTATTTTCTTAAACCAGAGTTGAATCCAAGTTACATATAAGCATGCATCTGTATAGATTTTTTAACTATGAACCTTTTGTTACAAGTTTTAAACTAACTTTTAGTTACAGATTTTACAGAGTTTTAACCACACTCAGTGAGTTTATAAATCCTGAGACAGAGAGTTTAAAGAATGGTCGTAACAGATTTGGGGGGAGCAGAGAGTAAAGAAGTCTTTTTTTTTTTTTTTTTTTTTTTTTTTTTTGGTTTTTCGAGACAGGGTTTCTCTGTGTAGCTTTGCGCCTTTTCCTGGAACTCAGTTGGTAGCCCAGGCAAGCCTCGAACTCACAGAGATCCGCCTGGCTCTGCCTCCCGAGTGCTGGGATTAAAGGCGTGCGCCACCACCGCCCGGCGAGAGTAAAGAAGTCTTAGTCTTAGAGATAAGAGATTTTTCAAAAGTGGAGACTAGAGAAAGCTCAGAGATAAGAGACTTTTGGGGTCATTGCTTGGGCTGTGGCAGAAGTTATGGCAATCAGCGAGGATTCAGAAATCAAGTTTGCCGATTTGTGGCCGCTGAGCTGTCTGAGGCCAAGCTGTTTGCAATAAGACAGCAAGGCTTTAAAGCAATCTCTGAGTTCCGGGAGGAAAGGATCAGAGAAGGCAGGTGACAAAGCTAATTCTGAAGGGAAAGAGCCATGTCAGAGCCAGGAGAGAGCTGAGAGACAGGGCAGGAAAGGAGTCATCCTTCAGAAGCAGAGTGAAGAGGAGGCGGGAGGGGCTTAGGGAACAGTCACCAACAGGAACTCTGCCAGAGGGAATGTTCCAGGAGAGGGAGGGGGTAAGTTCTTTAGCAGAGAGATGCCCTGGATCACAGTGGGGAAGCCTACGGCAGACTCCAGAGAACTAACAAGATACAGAACCTTTCCACGTGGTGGGATCCTGGGAGGGTGTAGTAGGCTCCAGGAGCCACAGAGACTGAGAAAACACTGAGTGGACAAAGAGAGTCAGTTGGTTAGAGCGGGTGGAGGAGAAAACAGCTGAAGAGGCAGACTCTAGAATCTGGAGTTGAATATGGTGGGGGGCAGAAGCCAGTGGAATGATCCATACCTTAGGAGAGTCAACTCTAGTTAGGAGAGGCCAAGATCCTTGGAAAGCGGTCCATGGTGCCCCTTCTGGGTGTTCCGCACCAGATGTATAAAACTGACAACATGACTGCTCCATGGTATGGTTAGGGGGAAGGTTTTAATTGTAGACATGAAAGAGGGAATTGCCAGAGGCATCTGGAAGAGTCCAGAGCAGAGAGAGTAGATTGACCATGGGCAGCAGGCTGGATACGGTTAGGGCTATCTGAGAGAGAGACAAGGAAGAATAGCATGGTGGGGGTGGGGAAGGATAAATAATAGAGTAAACAGTAAGAGAAGCAGGAGCAGAGCTGGCGGGGGAGGGAGAGAGGGAGCGTAGTGGAAATAGCAGGGTTATAAGGAGAATGAGTAGCTGGGAGAGAGAAGCCTGTGAGCTGGAGGGAGTTTAGGGTAAGGGAGGAGGTGAGAAGGGTTGGGATGCCAGCATGGACTCTGAAAAGTGTAACAAGTACTTGTGATACTTGAGGGGACCTGGAGGCCAGCATGGGCTTTGATATGCTAACAGGTACTATAGGTGGCCATATATGCCTTCTGCCAAAGATATAGGAAATAATGCCTTTTGAAACCTGCTTCACAAGTTCCAGAGGAATTCTGTCTTTTATCTAGCTACCAGAAAGCCTCCTCTCTTCCAGGTTGAGCTCATTTCTGGACATTTGGTCTGCCTTTTGAAGTTTGGGTAATTGGAGTTTCTTTGGACCTGAAAAGATCTTCCATTGTGACTGCTTTCTGCCTGTAATCCCTCATCCATCACTCTGTGAGTAAGACTAATAAATCATTGGTTCCGCAAAGTGGACTTTGGTGGAATTGCACTCCAGTTTGTCGTTGGAACCATAAGTTAAGGTGGATAGACGTTTAAGTCCCACCAAGAGTCAGAATTTTAGCAATATCCCACAAGACCATTGACAAGGAACTAGGGTTAAATCAGGTGAGTGTTAGTCAGGAACTTCCTGTATTCTTGTTTGTAATGAATATTTAAATTTTCCAGTATAATAAAACCTCAGGAGTCAGAAATTTAGATAAAGACCTGATAAATGCAAGGGTAGTGGAGAATTGATTGGGTGACCCTCTCTCCACATTTTTTCCTGAACCACCAGCCCCAGAAACTCCCTGGAAATCCCCTCCTTTCTCTTTCTGTCCTCTCTAGCAGACCTCCTCAGGCCTCCAAGAACTCTGGCTAATCCCAATCAGCCAATTGCTGACTCTGTCCTTGGATTCAAGGTGGTTTTATTGGCACAGTGGAATGGCTGTGACAACAATTCTCCCAAAACATTTCCCCCTTTTTGTCTAAATAAAAAGGAATGGTTTTAACTCTAACATAGTAAAACTATACACAACAAGAACAATACATTCACTATGTCCAGTCCATTAGTATTTGGCAAATTCATAGAAAATAGTCTATTATCTACCTTATCTTGGTGAGTCCAAAGTTTTGTACCTAATTTACTGTCTATCATAACTAAGGAGAACTGTATCTATAACTATCTAATCTTCAACCCCATCAGAGACTTGAGAAGGATATAATATTACCTGAGTAAACAGGAACTTCAGAGCAAGCAATTCCAAAACTAAGAAACAACAGAGACATATGCCTGCCTGGATAGTCACTCCAGGGTTCCTCTGCAATGTTGGGGCATCCATCTCCAGGCTATGGGCACAAAATATCTGACAGACTTTTTTGTGAAGCAGAAATTTTGAAGGACTGTCCTATCTTGTCTTGGCAAAGTTTGGCAGTTACCTTCTTTTGTGTTCTGCTTTTCCAATTTGGACAGCATACTGTTAGCAGTCAAGGCAAGGGCAATTTCTTTACCCAGTGGCTAACTTTGCCACAAATGAAAGCAAACTCCATATGGAGATTCTTCAATGCTCACCATCCTCTTTTGGAGTAAATTGGTGCTGCCAAAAGCAGGCATGTCTCACTATCTTGAAAAGCCTTATGTTATTAAAACATTAAAATGCCACATTCTGTACGTCTCTAAAATGTTTGAAGACTATCAATCTATTTAAAATATGTCTCTGATTGACTTTGAAAAAATAACTAACATGATGATAACTTTGATTGTTATAGATGACTGATTACTAACCTATATTTGTTTATTATTCTAAATAGCTTTCAAGGACTAGAACTTTACATTTTTAATTAAGCTTCATTGGTACAATACCTTAAACAATAAATAGAAACATATAATACAGTATAATAAAAATAACCTTGAATTTGTATCAATATACAAAAAAATCCATACCAATGTAATGTATTTGAGACTAGTAGTTGCTTTTTTAGTTTGAAAGTAGATTTAATAATCTACTTTTTATCCTATAATCTATATCCCCTCTTTTTGCTTTTAGAACAAGATCCCTAAATCTAATTTTCCTTGTTTAGATTTCTCCCTGACCATGACCAATAAGAACTTGTGACTAATCCCTCTAAATGATGACAAACATCCTTCCAATGACCAAAAACCACCCATCCCATCTCTTGGGAATGTGCACATCAGGTTATTAAAATTGTTTTCTGTTGTCTAGGGGCAACAGCATCTTTATGAGACCCTGAAAAAAATTGAGATAAAGATCGAAAGTTTTGGGAGAGTTACCTGTTACCCTGTCTTGATGTAATGGGAGAGTCTTGATGTAATGGGAGAGTGCAAGGATTATATAAAGTCCTGACTGAAGTAGTCTATGAGGCTGGACCATCTTATCTAACTGTCCTAAGAACTTTGTAGTCCAAAGCTGATGATCTTTGGGTGGTGTTTGTTAGCTTAGTGGCATTACCACAATCCAGGTGAATTCATTGTTGTGGGGCCCCAACATCCTTTTGGAGACCTCAAAGGTTGCCGTTAGGAATAGTCACAGTTCACTGCAGGAAACAAACATTTTGAATGTCATATGCAGTGGATCTTGGAGAGGTTAAAGGACCACAATTTATTAAATACATCTGGTATATACAAACATAGTTCCTAGTTACCTGCTTTAGACTCAAGCCTGAAATCACATACAAGAAGCTTGATGTAGTGTGGTGATATTTTATTTGTGCTCTAACAAACAAAGCTTGCCTGGGAATCAAAGGATAAAGCCAACCACTATATTAAACATAGAGGTCAGGCAGTGGTAGCACATGTCTTTAATCCTAGCATTCAGGAGGCAGAGATTCATCCTGATCTCTGTGAGTTCATGGCCACACTGGGAACAGAGCCAGACTTGGTAGCATACACCTTTAATCCCAGCACTAGTTAACCATAGAGGTCTGGAGGTCTGTATAGATAGACAGGAAGTGATAGAGCTGGGCAGAAAGAGGAAGTGATGTAACTGGGTGGAGACAGGAACTAAGATGTCAGGGCACAGAAAGGTATATAGGCATGAGTATACAGGAAATAGCTCTCTTGGGCTGAGGATTTCCTAGCAGTAAGAACTTGTGGCTGACTTGTTCTATCCCTGTGATCTTTCAACTTTCACCCCAATATCTGGCTCTGTGTATTCAATTAATAAGACCATTTAGCAATTTGTGTTACAATGTACCCTGTTTCTAGAATCAGTTAATACTTTATATAACCGTTAATATCACAATAGAAGGTTTAAATACATTTAGTAATCTTATAAATTTTGAGATAGTCTTTATACCTTAAGAAAAGTTTTAAATAGTCAAAATAAAAGGAAAGGATTATAATATTAGTGGAAATAGAATAGTCCCTAGTTTTGGTGTTCTGTTTGTTTTTTGTTTTTTTGTTTGTCTGTTTGTTTGTTTGTTTTTCTGCCCCATACCAGGTGGCTCTTCTGACATGAGACAGAGATTTGGGATTTTCCTTTAACAAGCATGCTTGGTTTTGGAAAAGGAGAGAGCTATGCTCCAACTCTAAACCACTTTTATTTTTAACTGGATTAGGACTACAAAAAGACCATTTTCCTTATGTATCTGTAGAGAACAGTAGAGAAAAACATTTGGGAAGATTTATGAGATTTGTATCCTATTGGAAGTGTGCTATACCACTGACCAATTTGTTCTTTTTCTTGGGGCATTTTCTCTGGATGATTTGTCCTTCTTCTTTAGAAGTCTCATTTGGCCAGTCGTCTTCAGGTTCCTTAGCTGGATGCCTTCATTCCACTGAAAAGACAAAAAACAAAACCCTGCCCGAACACTAACTTTGGGGAGTTTTCTTTTTTGGAAGGTTGAATGGCCAAGCTGTTTAACGAACTAGAGATCTCCTAATCAAGATGTCTCTCCTGTTCACATCTAATCTTTATCAATTTTGATGATATCAATAGCTTTTCTTTTCCCGTGGGAACAAAATCAAAACCTCTTTCCCAATGTAACATATATAGTAGTTTTCAGTCAGAGGTCAACACATCCTTAAAGCATACAGGCTGATTTAGTTCAGCAGTTTTTTCTACTATCCAATGTCTCTCCACAGCTGATGTTTCTTTCTCATTAGAACTTTGAGAATTTAAAGTTAATAAATCATTGTGTAATCTATTACCAGGGGTCTTTATTACCCCTTTCTGTTTATTAAGCATGTCTTTTAAAGTGCAATTAGATCTTTCTGTAACTGCTTGTCCTGTAGGATCGTGTGGTATACCCATAATATGGTTTATGTTGTAATATGCAAACAAATGTTTCATTTTACTAGAGATAAATACTGGAGCATTGTTAGTCTTAATTTGTGCAGGTATTCCCATAATGGCCATAACTTTTAATAAATGTCTCACTACAGAATCAGCCTTTTCAGAATTCAAAGCAGTTGCTCATTGAAATCCTGAACATGTATCTACGGTACATATTTTAATTTTCCAAACTCTGCAAAATGAAACACATCCATTTGCCAAATTTCATTTCTTTGAGTACTCTTTGGATTACTTCCTGCAGGTAGTGGAGTTTGGTTATACAAGGAACAAGTAGGACATTTCCTTGGCTTGTTGCCAAGTGATAGAAAAATCTTTCTTCAAACCTTTGCTATTAACATGGTATTTCTTATGAAATTCTGAGGCTTCTATCACATTTCCTACAAATAGCTGATCAATTTTATTATTCCCTTGTGCTAGAGGGCCTGGTAGATCCATATGGGAGCTGATATGTGTTATATACAAGGATGATTCTATTCCTGATTATTTCTTATAATTGAATAAATAGCAAAGTTAATGCTGAATCATCTGGAATAAGTTTAATGGTTTCGATATGCAAAACAACTCTTTCTGCATATTGAGAGTCAGTAATTATATTAAGAGGTTCTGGAAAATCTAATAATACCACAAGAATAGCATATAATTCTGCCTTTTGAATGGAATCATAGGGGCTTTGAACTATCTTACTTAAATTTCCTGACTTACAACCTGCCTTCCCGTTTTTGTTTGCATCAGTATAGAATGTAGGGGCTCCAGAAATTGGTGTTCCTTGGACAGTGAGGAAGTATCTAATTAGTTCTTTTTTATAAATTGAAGTCTCTTGCTTTTGGGATATTTGTTGCTAATATTTCACAAGGAATTACTGCAAGCTCTGTGCCCATGTTCATTTTCCGCCTATAATGAGACAATTTCAGCATTAGTAAAAGGTACCACAATTTCTGTTGAGGCTATTCTTCCTGATTGATGAAGTCTCAATTTTCCTTTCAAAATCAATTCAGAAAACTTTACTACACAGATATTAAATTTTTTTACCTTTTTGTGTGGTAAAAAATATCCATTCTAAGACATTATCTTTTCTCTGCATAAGAATTCCTGTAGGAGAATGAATAGAAAGTAAAATAACCAGAATACAATCAAGCTCTGGATCTAAGTAATCCATATGTGCATCCTGTAGTTTCTTTTCTACCAAAGACAATTTTCTCTCAGCTTCAGCTAATAGACTTCTTGGACTATTTAAGCCTTTATCACTTTGTACGGTTTGAAATAAATTACTTAGCTCTTGAGTTGCTAATCCAATTGTGGGCCATAGCTAGTTAATATCTCTGAGCAATTTTTGAAAATCATTAAAAGTTTGTAATTGGTCTCTCCTGATTTGTACTTTCTGTGGTTAAACTTTTGCAAACCTGTCTTATATCCTAGGTAGTTAATAGAATATCCTCTTTGTATTTTATCAGGAGCAATTTGTAATTCCCAATAAGACAAAATTTTCTTTGCTTCTTCCAACATTTTTTAAAGGTATCTCTGTCTGAATCAGCTAGTAACATATCAACCATACAATGGTAAATTACAGATTGAGGAAACTGTTTACGAGTTATTTCCAATGTCTGTTGTACAAAATATTGACACAAGTTGGGGTTGTTTAACATCCCTTATGGAAGAACTTTTCACTGATACCTTTTAACAGGCTGGGAACTATTAAGTAGGCACTGTGAAGGCAAATTTTTCTCTGTCCTTTTCTTGTGAATGTATAGTAAGAAGTAGTCTTTTAAATCAATCACTATAATAGACCATCCTTTAGGTAATAGAGAAGACAAGGGAATTCCAGACTGTAAAGTGTTCATTGGCTAAAACACCTTATTTATGGCTCTTAAATCTGTTAACATTCTCCATTTTCCATATTTCTTTTTAATGACAAATACAGGAGAATTCCAAGGACTGGTTAATTCTTCAATATGTTGAGC
>NC_081425.1:42607270-42656581 GCF_949786415.1 Peromyscus eremicus | reverse complement strand
GAAGGTAGAGAGGCAGGAGAATCGAGGGCTCACTACAGGCCTGAGCTTCATGATACCCTATCTCAGAAAGAAGAAAAGAACCAAATCTAGTGTGGAATGAGAATATCATTTTACCCAACATGCTGAAAAGACGATGAAAGATAATTAAAAAAATGGTAACTTTGTGGCATAGAGCCCTTAGGCCAAAGAGTTTTAAACTAGGCTTAAATTTTTGTCAAGTCCCCCCACCCCCACCCCAAAGATGTGGGATCGTATGTAGCATCTTCTATTTGGCCAAAGATTCATGCAAGGAAATACTAGCAAGGAGCTGGGTTTCTGTTATTTGTATACTTGGAAAGACTAGACCAAGAATAGTTTTGAGGACTCACGATAGAGGCTAGCTGTGCCTGGGGTAAGAACAGCAGCCGGATTTGGGGCTAAATAAAGTTGCAGTTCCCTGTCATAGTAAACAGAAAGCTGACAGATTGTCAGCTGCTGAGTGCTTATTATGTGATAAGCTTGGATAATTTCCTTAGAACTTTGCAATTTTAAGTGGCTTTTTAGTGAAGCATGAATCTATTTTAGACTTACTTGCTGCTAGGGTCTGAGTTCAGTGTCTGGGACCATGAGGCAGAAGGAGAGAAGTTATCCTGTGACTGTCACACATGCTGTGGTTCCTGTGTTCTCCCTCCCTCCACCCCACATAGAAGAAATTAATGTAACAAGATGTAAAAATACAACACAAACAATTCCCTTATGTGCCTTATCTTGATTCTTCTTCCATCATCTTAGCTAAGCAGTATACACTTGTCAAGAAGATGAAATGATCATTGGTTACAACATTATCAACGAAGCCCAAGTCCTACTTAGATCTGACCAGTTGCACACATTGCTTTCTTTCTAGAATACCTCTTCCCATTCTTATGTGCCATTTTGTCATTAGACTTAACAGTCTGGACCCATCGCTCTGTCTTTCCTTGTCTCTCATAACCTTGACACTTCAGAGGTACACTAGTTATGGATTCTGTAGATTGTCCCTCAGTTTCAGCTGTATGGCATTTCTATATGGAAATGCACATTTTGTGAGAATATCACAAAAATAGCAATATCAACCTAACCCATCATTTTGAGTTTGTAAAAAATGTGTATCATTTAATTCTAATATAATACAAAAAAAGCAGAATTTAGAAAGGTTAAATACTGTGCCTAAGATTGCATTTGTATTGAGGCAACATCTAATTCTTATGTTCTCTGTTTTCTCAGTGTTCGCTGTGGTTAGGATTACCTTGAGCATGTTAGGCACGTGCTTTATCAGTGAGCTATATCTCTAGCTTCTAGATTCACTTTTATCTTCTTTGTTAGAACAAATCAATGAATGCATTTTGGTGACTATAAGCTTACTTCTCCTTTATCACTAAGGGAGTTGGATTGGTCAGAATCTAGTTTCTTTTCATTGCTGGCTGTGATTGATACGATTTCTGTAATGACCACCTCCGTCATGTGTCTGTTGTGTGACTTGGCTTGACCTGATGGGTTTTGCAGTGTATTTTGATGTAACTTCAAGCCTTAGAGTTGAGTTCTACTCAGTGTTAATTGGAAACCAATGTTTTCTGAAAGAATGCTTATTCCTGGGTTTAGTTATCAATAAAGAACATTGATCTCCAAAGAGGAAATTGAAACTAGGAAAGCAAGCCGAGGAACTTTAGACAAGGAATTGTTTTAGTTCAGTGTATTATTCCTTTGCCTTTAGGCTTGAAGACAGCAAATGACAAGATATAGACGGATTTCTTCCTAGGAGATAGGAAAGTCTTGGCCTGGCACCGGAAAGCAAGCCACATCTTAAAAGCCAGATTATCTGTAGCTTGTTCTTCCTCCTCCCTTTATTTTCTCACCACTCAAGTCCTTAGATCCTTGATGCTCATCTAAGCAGTGTGATGAGAAAGGGAAGAAGGTCTAGTTCCCTTTATTCCAGAGTGGGGAAGGTAGTACTAAGCCTTTGAGAAACTGGGTGGGGGTGGGGGGGAGGAAGGCAGAGAATGGCAAGGGATGGAACAACACCGCCTTGTCTGCCAGGGCTAGTGTAACACAGTACCGCTTCACTAGCTGACAGAAACATTTCCTTGTAGGTCAAGGTGCTGGCTGGCTTGGTTTCTTTCTCCCATGCTTACTGATGACTGTCTTCTCCCCTACCTTCATATAGTCTCCCTGATTACTGTATACATCCAGATTTCCTACTCCACTGTAATGACCTCATTTTAACTGGTCTCCTTAAAGACAGTCTGCACATCTTCTTGGTGTCTTCTGTTGCTTGTTTTGGTTGTGGTAATGGTTGTTCCTGGTGCTGGGATGGAATCCAGGGTCTTGAGTATGGTGCAGCAAGTACTCTTCAGCTGGAACACCAGCTGAAAGGAATTTTGAGAGAAGCAAATAATATTATGTAATTAGTTAATGTTAATTTTTTAACTTAGAAATCTGGTTGCAGACCCAGATTTGTAGTCCAAGACTTGGGAAGCTGAGACAGAAGGATCAGCTATTCTAGGCCAGCCTCAGCTGCATAGTGTGTTTGAGGCCAGGGTGGGCTATAATAAGGTCCTATATTAAAAAAATAGCACTTGTAAAAGAGGCTCAGTGAGTAAAGGCACTTGCTGCCAATGCCCGATGATCATGGCATTCAGAAAGAACCAGCTCCTTCAGCTTGTCCTCTGACCTCCACATGCATGCTGTAGTATGAGTGTACCTACACACAAACATATAACTGTAAAAACATAACAAAGCAACAACCAAACAAATGAACAAAAATAGAGTCTTGAATTCCTTTGCAATGATCCTTTGTAGGAAGTAAGGACTTGGGGGTGGTCGGAGGGCATGGGTGAGAGATTATCTACTGTTTGATTGTGTTTGATGGTGTGAATGTACACAGAAGGCTTTATTTTATTATGTCTCATAACTGGTTTTGTTCAAAATTTCTAATATTATGAAGATTAATCACTTTATGGTGGTGAATGCCTATGATCTCACAGCTCAAGAGGGAGAAGCAGGAGGGTCACTGTAAGTCTGAGGCTAGCCTGGTCTTACATCATGCATTTTGGGCCAGCCAGAACTGTATAATGTAGACACAGTCACTAAAAGACAAAGAAGGGCTGGTGAGATGGCTCTTATTGTGAAAGCGTAATGACCTGTGTTCAACCCCCAGAACCCACAGAAAAATGGAAGGAAAGAAGGAACTCCATAAACTTGTCCTCTGACCTCCACACACACTTTGTGGCACAGGCCATACACATATCACACATATACATACACATATAAGATGATAATAATTTTAAAGTCCCCTCAAAAAACAAAACAAAAAGGCAGTTGGCTGGTGTGGCACCTGTATTCCCAGCACTTGGGAGGGTGAGGCAGGAGTATTTCTGCAATTGTGAGGCTAGCATGAGCTATACAGCATGACTTAGTTTGCTTCTTTATTGCTATGATAAACACCATGCTCCCAAACAGCTTGGGGAGGAGAAAGGGTTCACTTGGCTTACACTTCCACATCACAGTCCATCATTCAGGAAGTCAAGGCAGAACCTAGAGGCAGGAATTGAAGCAGAGGCCATGAAGGAGTGCTGCTTACTGGCTTGCTCTCCATAGCTTGCTCAGCCTACCATTTTTTCCTTAAAGCTTTATTCTTTATTTTATGTGCATGCATATTTTGTCTCCATATAATGTAAGAGTGCACCATATGCTTTCAGGTGCCTGAAGAGGCCAGAAGAGGGTGTTGGATTCCCCTGGAGCTTGAGTTAAAGGTGGCTATAAGCCACCATGTAGATGGTTGACAACTAAATCCCAGTCTTTTTCAAGAGCAACAAATGCCTTTAACCACTAAGCCATCTCTCCAGACCCCCTCACCTCCACCTGCTTTCTTATACGGCCTAGGACAACCTACCTACTCAAGCGAGGTACAACTCAGAGTGGGCTGGGCACCCCTGCATCAATCCTTAATCAAGAAAATACCCTACAGATTGTCTGCAGGCCAATCTGATGGGATCATTTTTTTTTCAATTGAGTGTTCTCTTCCCAGATGACTTGAGCTTTTGTCAAGTTGACAAAACAAAACAAAACAAAAACCTAGCCAGCATAGGGTGAGACATTATACAAACCCACCACAGATTCGGTATTATGGCATATGTTCTGTATCTTATAGTTTATATGCATACAAACTCAATATTAAGTGGTATATCCTGATTCAGGAGTTGAACACTGTGACTGAATTTCAAAGCAGCACATATGTTGGAGCTAATATTATTTTTGCTTTATTGTAGTTGAGGCTTCTTGTCATAATGGAGATGAAACAATTGAGACCATTGAGGCTGCTGAGGCACTCCTCAATATGGATTCTCCTGGTCCTATATTGGATGAAAAACGAATAAGTGAGTGCTAACGATTGCTTGTATCTGTTGTATACATTGCAAAGCTATTCTTGCCATCTCCATTAGATAGTAAATGTCAAGAGATCAGAAGAGGCTTTTTTGCTTTTGCAGGTCCCAAGCACATTGCTATGGGGTACCTTTGTTAAAACATTCTGTTTAACTGATTTAAAATTTGATGAATAATTTTTAGAATAAAAAGTAATTTGTCCTTTACAAAATAGTAGATTATGCAAAATCTTGTCTTTTTTCTCCCAACATATTTTTTTATTTGAGAATTTCATACAATGTATCATGATCACATTTGCAATTTTTTTTAATTAAGAAAAGTTTTTCATTCATTTTACACACTAATCAAAGATCTCCCTCTTCCCTCTTCCCGTCCCCCCAAGCCTTCCCCCCTCAACCCACCCTCCACTCCCCCCCCCAAGAAGGCAAGCCCTCCCATGGGGAGGCACATCCAGTAGAGGCAAGAATCAGAATCCATCCCTGGTGCCTGAGGGGGCTTTTGGGAGCCCGCTACCTATGCTGGGACACCTCGTGCAGCCTTGAGGCAGGGGGAAGGGCTTGGACTTTTTTTTTTTTAAACTTTATGTGCATCAGTGTTTTGCCTGCAAGTATGCGTGTGTGCTGCATGTGTGTAGTGCCAACAGAGGCCAGAAGAGGATGTTGAATCTCTTGGACCTGGAGCTATAGAGGGTTGTGAGTCATGATGTAGGTGCTAGTAACTGAACCCTGGTCTTCTAAAAGAGCACCAAATGCTCTTAACTGCTGAGCCATCTTTTAAGTCTCTCATTGGTTTTGAACCCAGACTAGTACAATATAGTCATTTCTGTAGATAAGGCATGCTGTGGAGTTTGTGTGGTTGGTTTTGTTTTTCCTCAGTAAATTACAGGGAGATACCTTTTGCTATGATATTATATAGGCAAAACCTATTGAAATTTTTCCTACCCATTTGTTGCATAAAATTTATTTCCAGATTATTAACCTTTTAAAAAATGTATTTCCCCTTTGACACTTTCTGACAAGGGGGAACCAAAACTTAAAAGCATAGTTACTAAGTCACTTGAAGGTATTTATTGAATGTTTGTGATGTGCACAGCAGTATGTTAGGCAATGGCATGATATAAAAAGAATGGCTATTGTTCCTTTCTTCAATCTTATAGTTTAATTTTGAATTCATTCATGTGTGTAAATAACTATAAACTCCAAAAATAAAGAAGTGCTAGCGTAGTGCTCTGGAGGCAGTGGGTGCTCTAGCTTTATGGAGAGAATGTTTTAACCAAATGACGGTTACACTTCATTAGACAGAGGAGACAGAAATGGGCATTCAGGTTAGAAGGAATAGATTCAACCACCAGAACCAACTTGTACAGTATTTTTTTCGAGAGAAAGATGTTTTTGTATGTGTGGTTAAAGTGTTAAACTTCATGGTGAGTGGGGAATGAGGTTGGAAAGGTAGGTTGGTTTAGATTGTGGAAACTTTGAGAGGCATGCTGTGGCGTTTGTGTGGTTGGTTTTGTTTTTCCTCAGTAAATTACAGGGAGATACCTTTTGCTATGATTTGTCCTTCTTGTTTTTAGAGAATAAAGCATTTGTATAGAGGTCTAATGTGGTGAGATAGGAATTGAGTTTCAGAAGGTAGACATGGGGAGGGGAGGTAAGATAGACTGGTAGGAATCCCAGCCTAGGCTGCTTGATTTAGGGCAAAGAAAATAAAAGGCAGAGAGTTTATAGAAACAAGAAATTATTTGGTTTATAATACACACCTGATTAAAGTCTGATTTCATTTCCAGTAGATAATAATATATTTAGTTCCTCTGAAGATGACATTGTTGCTCCAATCACCCATGTGTCCGTCACATTAGATGGGATTCCTGAAGTGATGGAAAATCAGCAAGTGCAAGAGATAAATGTAGACTCCCCAGGAGCCTCATCCCCAGAACAACCTAAAAGAAAGAAAGGTGAGTGTCTACCTTACGTAGGTCACCAGTCAGTATTGATGGAGAATCCAAATATACTTTTTTTCTTTTTGGTTTTTCGAGACAGGGTTTCTTTGTGTAGTTTTGGTGCCTGTTCTGGATCTGGAGACCAGGCTGGCCTCGAACTCACAGAGATCCACCTGGCTCTGCCTCCCGAGTGCTGGGATTAAAGGCTGCACCACCACTGCCCGGCCCAAATGTACTTTTTTATTAGAGGATGTTTCTATACCAGTTAAGATATGTAAGAAAAAATGAGAACACAAAACAAATTGAGGTATTTCTTCATATTAGTCACTAAAAATCTTAGTTACTTAATAGTTGAGCTTTCTCACCAAAGGAGATTTCCAACTCTTTGTCTTTTGTTGCATTTATGTATGCTTGAGTGTTTGTGTGTGTGTGTGTGTGTGTGTGTGTGTGTGTGTGTGTGTGTGTACGTACATGTGTACATACACGCGCGCATGTGAATGTTGATGCTCACAGGAGCCAGAGCTGGTTGTGAGCTGTCATGTGGGTGCTGGGAAGAGAATCCCAGTCTTCTATAAGCAGCAAGTGCTCTTAACAGCTGAGCCATTTCTCCAGCCATCTGTTTTGAGAAATGCTCTCAACTCTCCTGGACTGGCTTTGAACTCCCATGTAGCCAAGAATGACCCAGATCCTCCTTCCAAGTGCAAGGATTACAGGTGTGTATCACCACTCCTCATGCCCTAGGGCAGTGGTTCTCAACCTTCCTAATGTTGTGACCCTTTAATGCACTTTCTCATGTTGTGATGATCCCAAACCATAAAATTATTTTCATTGCTACTTCAGAACTATAATTTTGCTACTGTTATGAATCATAATATAAATATTGGATGTGCAGGATATCTGATATGCAACCCTGTGAAAGGGTCTCGACCCACAGGTTGAGAGCTGCTGCCCTAGGGCATAGTTTGAAAACCTCCAGTCTACCAAAGATTCCATTACAGGATGCCAACAGGAAAACACTGTAGAAAGTTGGCAGCTGAAGACAAAAATGGTAGACTATGTTAAAGGAGAAGCTTGAACTTTTCACAAATTGAGAGTGCCTTAGTTAGTTTTAATTGTCCACTTGACACAGCCTAAAGTCATCTGAGGGGAAAGCCTGGATTCAAGAATTTCCTAGATCAGATTTGTCTTTGGGCATGTCTGTGAGTCTTGATTGCTAATTGTTGTTGGAGGCAAGGCACCCAACTACAGGCAATACCATCCCTAGGAAAGGTGATCTTGGCTGTTTAAGAAAGCTAAGTAAGCATGAACATAAGCCAGTAAACAGTATTTCTCTACCATTCCTGCTGAAGTTCCTGCCCTGAACTTTTTTAAAAGCAAGGTCCTGTCTTACAAAAAGAACTCCCTGCCCCAACCACTCCCCCCCAAAAGAGGCATGCCCAATCACTCTGGCCTAGAATTCACAGAGAGCCACCTGCCTTTGACTGTACCTTCCAAGTGCTGGAATTAAAGTGTGTGCTACCACACACAGCTGTATGGCTAATTTTTTGAGCTCAAAGATTGTTGGTGTTAAGAATATTTTTAAAAAATGTAAGAGAAAGCACTAGTGTGGTGATCTCAGGGAAAAAACACAGCATTTGAAATTGGACCTCATTTTCTTTTTACAGGTAAGACAGAGTGACTTCTGGTTTCTTCCCCCCCCCCCCCATCCCTGGTGTGCTGGGGATCAAACTTGGGGCTTGTGCACGTTAGATGAGGACTCTGATGTTGAGCTGTGTCTCTAGTCCTGAAGTATAATTTCATATATGTCATTATTTGTGATTTAACCTACTTAACGCTCAATTTTTACTGAAGTTATTTTTCTTTTAGATAGCATTTTGAGATACCAGTTTGCTTGACCCATGTATAAAAGTTTGGAACTTGAAATTTTTGATAAACAACAAGATAGTAAAACTGCCCATTTTCATTCACTCTTGAGGGCAAATATTTATACAGAGCTATTCTGATTTCAGGAAGAAAAACAAAACCACCACGACCAGATTCCCCAGCCACTACACCAAATATATCGGTGAAAAAGAAAAATAAAGACGGGAAGGGTAAGTACTAAGATTTCTTTATCTACAGGTCCAGTGCCCTCTCCTCTCTTCCCATCTTCCCTGTGCTCCTTTCCTGCTCCTTGTTACACACACAACTAAAACCAAAAAGAGTGTGTGTGTGTGTGTGTGTGAGAGAGAGAGAGAGAGAGAGAGAGAGAGAGAGAGAGAGAGAGAGAGAGAGATACAGAGAGAGAGAGAGAGAGAGAGAGAGAGAGAGAGAGAGAGAGAGAGAGAGAGAGAGAGATAGATAGATACACATGTACCAAATGACTACCTTGGGTGTGTAAAACCTTGTGGTCCAGGCCGCTATTGAACTCCCTAGTAGCTGAGGGTGATCTTGAACTGCTGATCTTCTCTCACCTCCTAAGTGCTGGGATTACAGATGCCACACCACTGTAACCCCAAACCCAGCTCATCATTTTTCTTGTTAGAGCCAAGTAGAACATACTGTTGCCTGGTGCTTATAAGATACTGTCATCAATTTCTGTAAAGAGACTGGTAACAAAATTGCCTATGAAATTCATTTCATTTTTTTTATTTGTCTATCAAAATATTCCATTAATGCATTCAGCAAAGTTTTACAGCAACTCAGCTAGTCTAGAGTTTCAGTTTGTAGATCCTTACTATGGTGTGTTGGACATCTAGTGTTTCTGAAATTCTTGCTCAAATTGAAGAATGCTATCATGGTTGATCTGCTGGTTCTGATATAAAGAGGACTATTTAAAGTTTTTTTTAAATTTTAATATGCTTTTGATGTTTTCACTATGTGATTGTTTTTAAAGAGCAGACAGAAATTATCTCAGTGTTTCCCCTAGGTCATCATGAATCTAATTGACAAGATTGCCATTCATACATCACATATGTATGAACTTAGTAAGGTCTCTACTAGATCCTATGACTGTATTCACCAATACTGAGGGATCGCATCAGCTAATTGAATGTTGTGATATTTCTTTGCGGGTAAAGACAGACCTTGTAAGACTTCTAGTCCTTTGGTTGGTTGGTTTGTGCTTTTAAAGGAAAATGTGTTCCTTTAAAGTAAACTGATTTTGTTTCAGGAAACACAATTTACCTTTGGGAGTTTTTACTGGCTCTGCTTCAGGACAAAGCTACCTGTCCTAAATACATCAAATGGACACAACGAGAAAAAGGCATTTTTAAACTGGTCGATTCTAAAGCAGTGTCTAGATTGTGGGGGAAGCACAAAAACAAACCTGATATGAACTATGAGACCATGGGAAGAGCACTCAGGTATGTGAGAGTTTGGTTATGTTAAACATGTCACTCCTAGGTATTGAAAAACAGGTAACTTTTTAAAATTAAGGACTGTGATTGTGTTTATGTTTGTTTGTTTTGTAGTGCTGGGAATGAACCCAGTGCTTTGTGTATTCTAGACAAGCACTCTACTACTGAGCTCCATCCCCAGCCCATGAATTATATTTATGGAAGGAACCACGGTACTTACAGAAATCAGCATACATTTAAAGTTAAATCTTACTTCAACTGGGGAAAATACTGTTCTCATACAAATAATCATGCAAAACAGCAGAGTCTAGTCTGAAAGTCAGGAATCCAGATTCTGAAACTTTTGAGCAACAATTAAGAGGATTAAGCAATTTGGATTTGAGGGCATTTCCAAGTTTGGATGTTCAACTGGTAAGATCTATGCAGATATTTAAAAATAATTCAAAACCAACTCTAAAACCTTGAAACACTGTTGGTCCCAAGCATTTCAGAAAATAGATACCCAACTTATGTTTTACTTATAAAGAGATCTGAAAATTTATAAAATGTTAATCTCAGATATCTGTTATTATAGTAGAATAACGAATACTTCAATATTGATATTAGATAAAAGAAATTTAAGCGCATTTTTGTTTTGTTTTTCTATGACTGTATCATTACTTATTCCACATGTTGTTTGAGAAAGACTTGAATTAGAAATGATTAGAGGATAAATGGTTTGTCGTCTTAACTTAGAACTTCCTTCTTCTATTCCTTTTCTTTTTTCTTTTTTCTGAAACAGGGTTTCATTATGTAAACCATGCTGGCCTTGAACTCACAGAGACCCACTTGTCTGTACCTTGAGAATGCTGGATCAAAGGTGTACACCACCACACCTGGCTTACAACTACTTTATCTTTTATTAGCTTAAATTGTTTAGCAGCTGCTGCTTCTCCTCCTCCTCCTCCTCCTCCTCCTCCTCCTCCTCCTCCTGCTCCTGCTCCTGCTCCTGCTCCTGCTCCTCTTCTTCTTCCTCTTCCCCTGTTTCCCCCTTCCCCTTCTCATTCTTCTAAGCAGAGTCAGAAGAAGGCACTGGATCCCTTGAAATTGGAGTTATAGACATTATGTGGGTGCTCGGTCTTCTTCAAGAACAATAAGTGCTCTTAACTGCTGAGCCATCTCTCCAGCCCCAAGGAAAGGTTTTAATAACCAACATTTGAGGGCAGAGAGAGGGAGAGAGCCGCTTAGGGAAAGGACATTATACACAAAAGACATAGGTGTGTGTTTACAGGAATCACTTAGGTTATTGATTTTATTAAAACCGCTGACATTTGAATCACCAAATTTTGCACAATTGAGTTAAATTTAAATTGTATGAATGCTGCTAGTAAGGTAGGGAACAGGGAAGGGGAGACAATGTCTTGAAGTGTGTAGTAAAGTTGATTATCCCAGAAAATTAGCAGCATGGAACAGGAAGGAAGAGAAGCGAAGCTCCAGTCATTCTCCACAGTTCCCTATTCAGAATTCTTCTTAGATTTGGCTGTTAATAAGGACTTGCATGTGTGTATATATGTTTGTGTGGGTGTATGAATGGGTGCTTGTGGTGGAGGTCAGAGGTTTGGGTGTCTTCTTTGATTACTCTCCATGTTGTATTATGGTACCAGGTCTCTTGTTGAACCTAGAGCTCATTGACTGAGCTAGGCTGCCTGTCTCTCTGCCTCCTCAGCACTGGGGCTATGCGCTCTTGCATGGGTGCTGAGGATGGAGTTCAGGATTTTATGCAAGCAGGCACTTTACTAAGTGATCTTTTGAGTCCCTCATAAGGATTTAATCTTGGTATGAGTTTGTACATATTTTGTATAAATGCCCTTCCTTTACATATTTCCTCACTTTCTGCCTGGTGTGGTGAGGCACACCTTTCATCCCAGCACTTGGGAGGCAGAGGCAGGCAGATCTCTGTGAGTTCACAGCCAGCCTGGTCTACATAGTGAGTTACAGGATAGTCAAGGCTATGTAAAGAGACCCTGTCTCAAAAACAAAACAAAACAAAACAAAATAATAAACTGCAGTAACAACAAATTTCTTTATTTTTAAACTTTAGCCCTAAAATTTTATGATTAGGAAAAAATGATTTTGTTGACTATAATTTTAATTTATATTTGATTCAGTAAGATTGATGAAATTGTCTGCTTTGACTAGGTACTATTACCAAAGAGGTATTCTTGCAAAAGTGGAAGGTCAGCGATTGGTGTATCAGTTTAAAGAAATGCCAAAAGATCTCATATACATAGATGATGAGGATCCAAGTTCCAGCATAGAGTCTTCGGATTTCTCCTTATCTCCAACAACCACATCCAGTCGGAATCAAGCAAACCGATCAAGAGTATCTTCAAGTCCAGGAATAAAAGGAGGGGCCGCTACAATTCTGAAACCAGGGAATTCTAAAGCTACAAAACCCAAAGATCCTATGGAAGCTGGACAGCCATCAGAGGTTGTGAGGACAGTGCAGTCCTCCCAGGCTCCCTATCCTACCCAGCTCTTCCGGACTATTCATGTGGTACAGCCAGTACAAGCGGTTCCAGAAGGAGAAGCAACCATAACCAGCACCATGCAGGAAGAAACAGCAAATTCTTCCATTCAGAGTATTAGGTGAGGAACTGGTGACCGGTGCACATCACTGTGATGTTCTGAGCAGAGGCATTGTTTTGTTAAGTGGGTCAGGATTCAGAGGTAGAGTTCTTCGTCAATAGATTGTTTCAGGAGCAAAATTATATCAGGTCTCTGATTCTGTCAGCAGCTGTGTTTTTGTTTATGTTTAATTATGTGTGTCCCTGTGGGTTTTTGTGTACCTGACTGCAGATGCCTGTGAAGGCTTGAGATGATACCAGGTCCCTTGGAGCTGGAGTTACAGACAGTTGTGAGTTGCCCGATGTGGGTGTTGGAAATTTTATTCCAACAAGAGTGGTCCATGCTCCTAACCTAAAAAGATAACTAAATTATCTTTTTAGACCTTGTTTGTTTTTAAGATGAGTCTCATGTAGCCCAGGATATCCTCAAACTCTTGCTATTTGACCTTCCTGATTCCCTCTCTCCCAAATCTGTGTTTGCTGTTACTCTACCGATAGCATCATAGATCACAGTGTACCAAGACCTAGCATAAACTGTCATAACTGAGACTTTTAGGATGCACTCACTGCCAAGAATAAGTGGTATCGCTTGGGAAAACCTGTTTTAGAATATGTCTGAAGCCCAAGTATGACAGTCAGGAGTCAGTTTCTCGTCTTCAGGTGTTAATGTGCCAGATGTTCCAAAGTCTCCTGGTCCAGTTTAATCAAATCAGACTTGAAAAAGGTGCTGAACATCCAATTGACCAAGAAAATCCTATCTCTAGATTGGTCTTCTGGAAAAATTTAGGACTGCTCTCATTTGATTTTAGAATAAGGCAAGAGATAATGATCCAAAATTAAATGGAAATTTATAGTTCTTGTAGTTTGTCTTAGTTAGGGTTACTACTGCTGTGATGAAACACCATGACCAAAAGCAAGTTGGGGAGGAAAGGGTTTATGTAAACCACAGGAATTGTCATCAACATCTCAGGTTTTCCTTTAAATCAGTTTATAATGTATGCACTCATACATTTTAGTTTTGATTTGGACTTCATGATAGTTCAATGACCAACAAAGTAAACTCCTGGTAAAGTGTTTCAGAATTGTCCCTGGTAAACTTGGAAGTCCATTTTCTTTTAATATTTATCCAGGCACTAATAGTTTGTCTTAAGGTCTTTAAAATTATCTTCTAAAAATGCCTAAAGCTGTAGGTTTACTTTAAAAGCAAGGTAACATGGTAGGAAGAATGTCTGCCAAACCTTTCAGCCCACCAGCCTTGCCAGTTATTAAATGTGCAAATCGATCGACTATTGGGAATATTTCCTCATCTATAAAATGAAAACAGTACTCTAAAAATGAGTACACATGGTTGTGACATTAAATGGCACTTCTTGACACCTGAGTCAATTTCAACACTAGCTAAATGTCACATAATAATAAGCCTCAGAAATTCTGATGAATCATAAATCAGCAATATGATAGCTCTTAGTTACAAGCAGCTTAGGAGTTTTAAAATAGTTAACTTGAAGATAAAACTGATGTAACATAATTGGATACAACTGATGATTTAATTATAAAGAAAAAATGTTTGGAAATTCCTGTGGCTGCAGGAACTTCATGGTAGCTTATTCTTTAATAGCTACATTTCTTTTGATATGGTATCTTGTGTCCCAGGATGGTCTCAAATTTGATATATATATAGAAGGAGGGCCTTGAACTTTTTGTCTCCCTGCCTCCTCCTCCTGAGCATTGAGATTGTAGGAATCTTCCACCTTGCCCAGTTTTTGTTTGCTTTTGAGACAAAGATGTGATATGTAGCTAAGGCAGGGTATACTATCCTCTTGCCTCAGCTTCCCACGTGTTGTGATTTCAAGCCTGCACTATTATAATCTCCAAATGTTTTTTGTTTGGTTGGTTTTTGTTTCTTCAAGACAGGGTCTCTCCATGTAGCCTTTGTTGTTCTGGAACTAGCTCTGTGGACCAGGTTGGCCTCAAACTCACAGAGATCTGCCTGCCTCTGCCTCCCGAGTGCTGGGATTAAAGATGTGTGCCACCAATGCCTGGCTCCAAATGTTTTTTTTTTTTTTTTTAAGTGAAAATTGCTCTAGAATTTGTTCAAATGAGTCAATATATTTATTTTGTAGATATTATATAAGTTTCCTGAGAGATAGCAATCTTATTAAAAAAAAGCCCATTTTTAAAACCATTGCACAAAAGCATTGAAGACCTAGAGATAGCTTTAATTAGTAATATGCAAAATTTCCCAGTACACTGTGCCATACTGTAGAAGAAGGTAAAGGCATGGGTGCAGGACACACTGAAGAACTAATCATATAATCGTATTCATGGGACAGGGCAATATGTGGAGAGCACACACATTCATGTAAAAAAGTTAAAAAGGAAAATTAAAATAGTAAGTATTCATCTTTAGCTGAGGTTATTCAGGACTTAAGAAGTAGTGTGTATTGTAATGGTTATGCACATAGGTTCTGAAGTCAGACTTGTTTACCTCAAGGAATCTGTCTACCTCTGCAACAAAGTACTTACATGTAAAATGAGGATCATAGCATGTACAGGGTGGCAAGATTTTTTATATATATATACTTTTGTGATAACTAAATGACAAATGCTATTTTATTTATAAATTTATGTAAATGCTTGGTATGGGAAGGTCTGTGACTTTATTTTGAAAAGTGGTATCTGCCTGGGTATAGTAGTGTTGCTGGTGGGCATGTCTGGACCAGGTGTGTCCAGATTCTTGGTGTCTTAGCCAAAGAATTGAAAACACACACAGAGATGGCAAAGTAGCAAGAAGTTTTGCTTAAGGAGATAGTACATGAAATGCTGCAAGGGAGCAGTGGATTACTTGAGCTGGAGTGCCCCAGAACCATGTTTAGGGCTTTCTTTTGGGTTCCAGGAAGAGGAGTTGGTTTCTAAGGGTTCTGTTTTGATTGATTGTCTAAGCCTTTGATTATTGTGCAGGCTATGATACATTTTATTCTAATCATACGAGTGTCCCTTGTGTATAGACATAAGAAGGTAAGTAGGGAAAAGTTGATTGGGAGGATACAGTTTGCCTTACTGCAGATTTACCCAAAATGAGTTGCGATCAGACTAGGGACCCTGTTGCTCATGTCTGGATATATTCTGAGACACATTGGAATGGAAACTGACGACAAAACAGGAGTCACCAGGGGTTGCCAAGAGAGGGGCAACTTATTCCATTCTTTGAAATGAGGTATATGTGCAGCCTGATGCAGGTAGGGTCGCCAGGCTGCTAAGCTATCCCTGTGCTTGCCTGCTTCAGTGGTGCACAGCTACAGTATCATCACTCAGGAGCCTGAGGCAGGAGGATCATAATTTTGAGCCAGCTTGTGCTATATTATAGTAAGACCCTATCTGCAAACAAACCAAAAGAAATCTAGGGGCCAATGGAATGGCTCAGCAGGTAAAGGCATTTGTATCAGTGATCTCTGGGACCCATATGGTGGAAGGAGAGAACCGATGGATCCAGTTGTCTTCTGATATCTGCAAGTGTGCCTTGTGGCATGTATGCAATCATAGACAAATACTCCTACACACACAACTTTCAACTCACTTTGTTTGCCTAATACTACCACACCTTTATTATGAGTCACACCCCTCCCACCTATTAAATCTATATTACTTAACTCTTGTCTCTTCTAGCTCTACCCTTCTAGAGAGCTGTTAAAGCTGGGCATGGTGGTACATGCCTGTACTCAATATTCAGGAGAATCACTCTAAGTTTGAAGCCAGCCTGATCAGCATAGCAGGTTCTAGGCCAGCCAGAGCTACATAGCAAGACCTTGTTTCCAAAAGAAAGAAAATGAAAAAGCTGTTACTATCCTCCCATAGACTGCTGTTCACAATGTGACTTGGGTAACAATCTGAACAGGAGATTTACTCTTCCACAGGGATGCTGGAGTCATCCTGTGCCTTCCCACTTCTTCTGAACTTCTAAGTTGCACTTGGTCTTTGTCTTATCTTTTCATGTGACTGCTTATCTTTGCATATGTGACCAGTCACATATAACTAGCACAATAAAACCTATATTTAATAACTTCCTAGGTGATATTTAGTACTGAGCCATTTGAAGTGTAACTTTCACAAATTAACTTGACCAAATTCAGAGAGAACAGTTGAACTCAAGATACAGTTTTCAACTGACTTATAATAACAGTCACCATAACTATAAACTTTAAGTTGTGTGGTAGTATATGCGTGTAATCCCAGCACTTGGGTGGTAGAGGCAGGACCTGGAGATAATGACTAACCTAGGCTATAAGAGACTTAAGTCTCAAACAAACAAACAAAACCCTGTAATATTTATAAGTGCAAACTTTTTTTTTTTTTTTTTTTTTTTTTGGTTTTTTCGAGACAGGGTTTCCTCTGTGTAGCTTTGCACCTTTCCTGGAACTCACTTGGTAGCCCAGGCTGGCCTCAAACTCACAGAGATCCGCCTGGCTCTGCCTCCCGAGTGCTGGGATTAAAGGCGTGCGCCACCACCGCCCGGCTATAAGTGCAAACTTTTAAAATTATATTGAGTCATCACATCATTTATGAACCTTTTTATTTAATAATAAGGTTATCTCATTATTACTGCTAGTTCTATAAATTGGATTTTACATTAATATTTTTTCTGTTAAATTGTAGTTTTATGTTGGGTGGGGTGGCATATGTCTATAATCCTGGGTACTGATGGATGGGGTCAGGGCTAGTCTGGGCAGCATAGAAAGACCCTATATTGAAAAAATTACTGTGAAAATTACTTTGGCCTCTAAAATTGCTAAAATATATGTGTATTTTATTTTGCCAAAGCTTGGCTTTAACTTTGCTCTCTGTTGGCCTAGAGCTCTTAGAAGTTGCAGTCATGATTTGTATGATGTAGATCTGATACCAATTATGAGCTATGAAAATCCTAGTAACTGTTAAAAAAATAGATGTCCTGTTAAGATAGGATTTTGTTTTAAAGTTAATCAAGCATTTTCTCTTATGTTAAAAAAACAGATTGAACACAATTATGTGAAGTTTGGCGTTTGTTAGGAGTAAGCATGGTGAATCAACAGACCTTTTAAATTCATACTTTTCTTTAGCGTGGCCTATGCATAAATGCCTTGCTTAGTGTGTTGATGCCTTACCCACTTGTGTTAATGTGGCAGTATTCACAGATTTTTCATTTGAGACAAGGTCTTTCTATACAGCCCTGGGTGACCTCGAACTGCCTCTGCCTCCCGAGTGTGGTGATTACAGGTGTGTGCTGCTGCCACACCCAGCCTGTATAATGTTTAACACAAGGTTTGGCATGATGTTAATCAATTATGCTGTGATAAAAATAGGGGAAGGAGCAATGTGAATACTTTTAAGAATAACTTGTGAAGAAGTATTGAAGTTTTAAAAGGTGTACCATGTACTAATTGTCTCACTTCTGTTTGGTGATCTCAATAGGACGATACAGGCTTCAACCCAGGTTCCAGTGGTCGTGTCTCCTGGCAACCAGCAGTTGCATACAGTAACACTCCAGACAGTGCCACTCACCACGGTTATAGCCAGCACAGACCCATCATCAGGTGCCGGGTCCCAGAAATTTATTTTACAAGCCATTCCATCATCACAGCCCATGACTGTACTGAAAGAAAACGTCATGCTGCAGTCACAGAAGCCGGGCTCTCCTCCTTCCATTGTCTTTAGCCCCAGCCATGTACAACAGGTCCTCACAAGCAATGTTCAGTCCATTTGCAACGGAGCTGTCAGTATGGATTCATCTCCGTCCTTCAGTGCTACTACACCTGTGGTGACCTTTTCTCCAAGTTCCCAGCTGGTTGCACACCCACCTGGCACTGTGATCACTTCTGTCATCAAAGCTCAGGAAACAAAAACTCTCAAACAAGAGGCAGAGGAAAAGTTTGAAGAGCATTTAAATGAAGACACTGACCAGCAGCCACAGCCCTATGTGATGGTGGTGTCCAGTTCAAACGGGTTTCCCTCTCAGGTAGCCATCAAACAGAACGAACTGCTAGAGCCCAACTCTTTTTAATTAGCACACCAAAGGAATTATGGGTGGTTATTTTTTTAATGGAACTCTGTTTTTGGTTGTCTGAAAATAACCTGATTTTTTCCTATGAAAAATCCACAGAAGTCCACAATTTTATAATTGTGAAACATAATTACTTTTGCCTTTTCTAGAGGAGAAGGAAAACCCAAGTGTTTCTCTTCTCTGTATGTTTCAGAACTCAGTTGTGAAGGAGCAGGAATTTTATATTATGAAGAAATTCTTCTAGAGATTTTTTTTTCAGTTGCTATATCATAAGTGTTTTTAAAGTTTCTTTTCTAACTTTACACTGTATTAGCTTCCTGAATTGTTTGTAAATACTACTTAAATGTAAGTCAACAGGAAATTTATATAGGAAGTATTTTCATTCCACTTGTATAATTTAAGTCTTGACTCAGATGCAAGAAACTTATTTTATACTGTTAAAATTATTGTGATGTCACTTAGCTTGACTTTAGTTGGCTGCACTGTTTAAATAACATTATAAATCATAATGTAAGCCCAGTGTGTTGGCACATGTAATCCCAGTAGTTGGGAGGTGGACAAAGGGCAATCAGGAGTTCAAGGCCAGCCTTAGATACGTAGTGAGTTTGAAGCCAGCCTGGGCTACATGAAACCTTAAAAAAAAAAATCCAAAAGAAAGCAACAACAAAATGAAGTGTGCCCATGATAATGTCTGAACCTGAGTGTCAGAGATGTGATATTATAAAGGCAGCAGCCTGTGAGTGGCACCTCCACTAGCTAGGTGTGTGACCCTGGGCAGGCTGCTTCATCTGCTAGAGCCTTTGCCGTTCTGGTAAAAAGAAGGGATGCACTGGACTAGACAAAAAGGCTCTCCAAGTTCCTGTCTCATCATAAATTTTATGATTTTTAATATCTGTACTTTAAAATTATTCAGAATATTACCAGATTATTTTCTATTGTAAATATAGGTGGAAAGAATACTGTATAAAAATGTTTTCCTCACAAAATTCTTATCAGCAAGATCTACCGTAAATTCTAAGTTCTTTGTTCATTCATCCTTAGACCAGCTGGCACTGTGGCTTATTAGAAACTTAAGTGCTGAGTGCTAAATGGCAGGGCTCCTGTTCTGAGTGCAGGGCTGCAAAGGGCCAAGAAAGCAGCCTGAGTCCTGAGCTAATGTAGTGGAGTCAGTTGTTGTAAAAGCATAATTTTATAATAACTATAAAAAGCAATGCTTTTTATTTCGATAAATTTTTTTACTGTGGGTGAAGGGGGAAGGAAATTGCATACAAAGATAACATATATCCAAGTTTCTGAAGTTAGAGTCTTAGATTACTTTTTCAACTGTAAATAATGTACATTTAATGTCACAAGAAATTGTTTTCTGCAAATTTTCTAGTATAGAAATTTTTGTAGAAGAGAAATCATTATGTTTAGAGGGCTAATATCGTATGTTTTCATATTATAAAATGAATTTGTATTTAAACAAAAATTTAAATTTTGGAATCCTCTAAGCATTTTTGTATCTTTAATTGTTTATTATTAAATCATGTAAAAGTTCTCAATATTTCTGTTTTCAAGCAAGTGTTTCTTGTCTTTATTTCTTTTGCTTTTGGACACAAGGCCTCCTTGAGCCACACTGTGCTGCCCTGGAACTAGTGATCATCCTGGGTGCAGGCACACACCACCACACCTGTCAAGTGTTCGTCTCACACTGTGCGCACGTCCATGTGCAGGCCTGAGCAGGAGCACAGAGGAGAGGGCAACTTTGGGGAGTTGGTTCTTTTCTTCCACCATGGGCTCCTGGGTCGAATTCAGGCCTGCACAGTGTTTTTACCCACTGAGCCATCACACTGGCCCTGGTAAATGTTTCTTAAAAGAATGCGCGCACACACACACACACACACACACACACACACACACACACACAGAGTTACTAGTATTTACAGTGGTACCAGATAACCCAATGTTTCTGTGAGACTCCTGGTCAAAGTTGCAGGAGGCTCTCTTTCCTTCAGCTATGCCATAGGACAGTTTCTAGACATCACACATAGAACACCAGTGATGGAGTCTATTAATATTAAGGTGGTAGAGGAAGGAGCAGTTGAGCAAGAGAATGTGCTGACAACAAATCTATTCCAAATAATGGCAATCATCCATTAGGTTATGACCTCTGTTCTCATGACCTTGGCACCTCTTTTGCTGTTCAGATTTTTGTCAATTTGACAAAAAACTAGAGTCACCTGGGAAGAAGGACCCTCACAGGAGACAATGCCTCCATCAGCTTGATTGATGTGGGAGGGCTCAGCCCTCTGTGGGTGGTGCCACCCCTAGGCAGGTGGTCCTGGGATGTACAGAGCACCAGTTGGTGAGGCAAGCCTTGTTAGATCTTTTATAAGGGTTTTCACGTAGTAGGTGTGATGGCTCAAAAACCTGTACACCCAGTACTGTGGGGACATAGAGGCAGGAGGATCAGCAATTCAGGGTCCTCCTCAGCTATACGGTGAGTCTGAGGCCACTTTGTGTTAAATGAGACTCTGTCTTCAGAAAGCCAAAGAAAATAAACTTCTTGTGTGTGAGGCTGGGGCTCTAAGTGTACTTTAGAAAGTGGTTGGCTGCACGTGCAGGAGGACCCACAGATACTGTGCTACTGCTCCCAGCTTTTACATGGTTCTGAGGATCTGAATCCAGGTCACCAGGCTTACAGGGCAAGCGGTTATTTTCACTGAACCATCTCCTCAGCCCTGAAACAGGCATTCTTATTAGAAACTTGGTCAATTAATTGGTAAAGTTGGAAAAAGAAAAATTCAAGAAAACAATCTCTAATATGGTATACCTCTACTCTCTCAGGGGTAACTTACTAATTTTCACACATCAGCACCCATTTGTGTTGTGTGCTGGTCTTGGGGAGCAAACTCAGTTTTCCAGGCTCGTGTAACACATGCTTTTATGTGCTGAGCCTCCTCACCAGACCCTAACCTAAATCTTTTAAATTGGGTTAGTAGAGTTTTTCACTGCACAGAAAGACAGCAGTTGATCTGTGCTACTATAACAAATACACGTAAGACTGGGTCATTTATTAGGTACAGTTTTAGAGTCTAGAAAATTCTAAATGAGTGTGCTGGCAGGTCTGGCACTTCTGTTTCCAAGAAGATGCCGTGAATTTTGAATAGAACAATAAAATTGCCGTTGAATTTTAAGGGGAAATGATCTTTTCAGTAAGTGTCATTGGATTAGTTTGTATGTGTATGGAGGAGAAAATGGACTTTTATCCCTATGTCATACTTTCATAAAAGTTGTCAAAGTATATGGACTGACTTAAATGTGGAGAGTGAACGATCTAAAAGAAAGTATTTCCATAGCCTTTGAATAGGCAGTCTTACATATGACATAAAAGAACTAATTATAAATTGTTAACATTAAACTTGTTTCAGATATTAAGAGAATGAGATGACAACTGGCACAAGGTATCTGCAACAAATGTATCTGAGAAATAATTCACATCCAACCATACAGACAACTGTAAACTGAAGAAAACCAACATTTGCTTTAAAGATGTTTATGCAAAAGACAATTCTCAGCTTTATACATCTGCTCTTTTATAGTTTAGTGTCTGCTGGGTACACATAAACTTAGAACAACTTTCAACCAACACATCCAAACTGAAACCCCCTACCTTCCCTTACAATCTGCTCAGCTTCAGTTTTTTAGTTCAACTGTGTCTTCTCACCAATTAACTCCATCCAGAACTTGCACCTCTTTCAGTTTAGCGGCCAGCTGGCGCTGTTCTGCCTCAGTCTCTCACACCTTCTTCTCCATTCTGACAACAGTGGATTCAGGTTCCTTTCTTTGACCTATTTTCTATCAACACTTTTCTTTTCCCCTCACAACATCCATTCACAATACAGATGGGATATGCCTACAGTTTGCAAATTTGTAACACTTTAATTAACTTATTATCCCATACCTCTATCTCTTGATGACCTGGCACATCCTTAATCTGTGTACCCTTCTGTTTCCTTGTATTTTCAAACGACCCCCCACCTCCCAGTGCCTTATTATTTGCAGCTGCATGGATTGAGTGGCGGGTGGGGTTTTGTGTTTTGCTTTTTTTTTTTTTTAACAGAAAGTGGAGTTGCCCAGGATAGACTGCCCAGCAGGCAAGCATGCTGAGGATTTTGGCCTGTATGGGGAAAGTGGGGAAGATAAAAATTTGGCCTTTTTTCAGTTAGATCTGAGAAAAGTGGGCGTTTAACAGTGAAGGTAATGTAAGCAAAAGCTTGAACAGTAATTTCTTTTTGTTCATTGACTCTCCTATTTCCAAACTGAGGTCTTAACATCAGGTTTAAGGAAGCTATCGACCACCTCTTCATTTTGTAAATAAAATGACTTCCGGAGCATATTAACAGCTCTTGAATGAAGTTTGATCGGTAGTGTGGGTGCGGCGGATACTTTAGTTCTGTTAGTTGCTCGGCTGAGCCTCACTCCCACGCCTTCCCTCGCAGGCAGCTTCCCGGCTCTAAGGACGGCGAGGGTGGGAGGGGAGGCCTGGCCGGTTCGTTAGAACACCAGGCACCGCCAAGACACTCGAGGCCAGCTTTCATCCACTCGGTGCCTTCCAAACAGGCTTTTCTTGGTTTGGGAGGCCGAGCAGGAAGGAAGCTTGGGGTGTGGAGAGCTGGGGGTCTGGCAGCGCCTCCGGAAAACCCCATTCTCCGCGCCGGTAAAGCGACTTCCGGCGAGCCAGCCCGTCGGAGGTCCCCGCTCCACCGCCGCGCGAACGGATGAGCCGCACCGGGCTCCGCAGCCGGAAAAGACCTGGCAGCCGCCCATGACGTCATGCCCAGCTCGGCCGCCCGCGGTAGCCATGATGAAAACCCGAGAAAACGGAGCTTAACGTGGCACACCGTTGAGAGACCCGCGAACTCTCCCGACGGACCCCAGTGCCTTCCAGCGGGGCTTTGAGACACTATTACAGGTCCCGCAGGCCGGTGCAACCCCACCGGCGGGCGGCGGAGCGGCGGGGCGACGGGGCGGCGGGGCGGCGGTCTCGTGGCCACGCCCCCGGGGCGGGGACTTGGCGCGCGTCACCGGTAGGGGCGGGGCCGGAGCGAGTGTCCTCCTCTTTCCCAGCGGGCCCCGCGCCCACCTGCCCGCCCTTCGCTTCCTTTTCCGCGGCCGCATGCTGCGCGGCTGCTGATTGGCTACCGAGGACGGAAGCTCTGTTGGTGTTTCTTCAGAAGTTTCCCCCTCCTGGGCGGCGGCAGAGCTGGTAACCAAGGTAGAAAACGCTCGGGCCGAAGCTTTAGTGGCTCTTAGGGATGGCGGCAGCTGCAGCAGGACCTGCAACGTCCCAGCGGTGCGTGTTTTTCTCCACCTTTGCTGTTTGTCTTACTGTTCTTTCCTTGGTTAGTGAGCCCTGCTGAAGTCGTTGTTTTCCTGGCAGGTTTTTCCAGAGCTTCTCAGATGCTCTGATCGACGAAGACCCCCAGGCGGCGTTAGAGGTGAGTGAGCTCATTTCTGCTCCATTCGCACTGGGACTGTTGGGTTCCTACAGACCCCGCGTCTTCCCAGCATTACCTTCGTGGGACCAAAGCTACGATTTTCAGTGTGTCTCAGTCCGAATATTAAGACCCCGTGATCCATTTCTTTGTCCTCTAGTGACCCTTTTGCCACAGATCTTGCCCTTCCGCTCCCCAGACTTAGGCACCCCACAGCTCCTGGTAGGGGCACCTCCCTCCGATTTATTCCTTGGACTCAAAGTTGCCATCTGTGGTTGTCCTGAAACGACTTACTTTAATGGCGTTTATGATCAAGGAAAAGGCGAAAATACGGCTTAATGTACCATTTTTTAGCTTGATAGTTGTGGTTGCCCTTATATGCCAGGTGCTGTTAAATGTCCTTTAGTTGACTAAGTTTACTAAAGAACATTTTCCCTCTTGTGCCTGAAACTTTACAGATGACTGTGCTTGTCCTTCACACAGTTATTTATAAAAACGCGTTTATATACCTAGGCTGGCCTCAAACTTTGGGTCCTGTGAGTGCTTGGGATGCACCACTAAGCCCTGCCTAAGTTTTTAATATTGTATGAATTGCCTTTGGGCTATTTCAGGTGAAGTCTAGAACAAACTATCTTTGTATGGATGTTGCTTAGGAGCACTGGCTGGACTGGAGAGAGTCGTTAACACATATCAAGTATGGTGGCCCAGGCCCTGTAAACCCAGTAGTCAGGAGGTGAATGCATGAGGGTCAGAAATTCAAGGTCATCCTCAGCGACCTAGTGAGTTGAGGCTAACCTTGGATTTGTGAAACCCTGCCTGACACTTCAGAGAATCACGCTGGAAGAAGGAAACATTTTTATAACCTGAGCGTTAGAGAAACCACTTTTCAAGAGGCTAGCAGACTAGTAGAGCTACACTGTTGCTTGAATGTTTCAAGCTTGGTTTTGAATTGTTAGGTCCACCGAGAGATCATCAGGTCAAACAGATAGTTACATTCCCTAACAGGGGAGTAGCAAACTGGGTGGTGGTGGTGCATGCCTTTGATCCCAGCATTTATTTGGGAGGGAGAGGCAGGAAAGAGAGGTGTCTGTGAGTTCAAGGCCAGCCTAGGGTGTGAGTTCCAGTACAGTCAGGGCTGTGCAGAGAAAACCTGTCTGGAAAAACAAAACCAAACAAAGAAAACAAAGCATTAGTGACTTTGAGATTACAACTGGAAGCAAATGTTTTTTTTGCCAAAGGAAATAAAGGCAAAATGGAGGATATGGGGAGGACTGAGAAAGGAGGAAATGAATAATTATTGAATGTTGATTGAGTGCTGGGTACAGATCTAGGCTGCCCCCAAAGCCCTAGGAACATTGGCAGATGCTGCTCCTTCCAGTGTATTTCATATAATACTCTATAACCCCAGTGGCTACCATGCATTCTGGACTTAATATATTCATTTTTTTTTCTGTTTGAATGAAAATGAGAGCAGTAAAGAAATCAAAATAGCTGCTCTGTGGGTGAAAAGGGGAAAAGTTTATTCCAAACTGCCAAGGCAAAGCAGAGAGAAGTAAGGAGAGAGAGAGAGAGAGAGAGAGAGAGAGAGAGAGAGAGAGAGAGAGAGAGAGAGATATCGATCTCCTAGTTATATGGGAATGGGTACCTGGGAGGAAAGGAGCCTGTGAGCTGGGTTGGGGGAGCCTAGACATGCTAATAGGCACCACAGTTGTATGTTAATGGAAGAGTTATCTGTCCCTTTTGCCAGAGATGAGAATGACTCCTTTTAGCAAGTAGGGACTATCTTCAAGCCTCTGAGGGAATGCTAGCTTTTGTCTAAATGCCAGACTGTGGGGAAAGGAACCTGACACTGTTTCTGGTCAATTTTTGTTTTACTGTATTAATGATAGGGTAGCCAGAATGACAGTTTTAAAATATAAGTTGGATCATGTCACTTTTCTACTAACTTTCCATGACCTTCCCTCACACTGAAGATCCAAACTCCTTATAATGGCCTTCAGGGTCCCTGGTGAGGTGGCCATCTTGGAGCTTCTTTTTTCTCTATAGAGCCACATTGTTGCAAGTGCTTCTAGCTAAGTTTACTTTTTCCCCCAAATATACTTGACTTATATTTCATTTTACTTGGGAATACTTATTTCTTTAGATTTCACCTGAAGTGAACGCTGCTCAGAGGAACTAGCTTTTCTGTGTAAATCTAAATCAACCATGAAAGTAGTCGTGAGACAGCAGGAGTTTGTGTATCTTGATTATTTCTGTGTTCTCAGTGTAACACTTGGTGCTTAGGATGGGCAAGCTCTCTTGCATGGTGCTTGCAACACTTGCTGATGGCATTAGCTACATTTTACTCAGTAGGGAGTTGAAGTAAAGAGTAAAAAGGTTAACTTGCTCAAAGCCAAAAAGCTTGGAAGCAACAGGTATCTGGTTTCGAGGGATCAAGGTCATCTGCTGAAAGGGAGGGGACTGGAGATATGTGATATACCAACTAGTAGCTGACTTGGAAGTAGCTTTGTTGAGAACACAGCTGAGATTGATAAACATGTAGTGGTAATCAGTTCTGATGTTTTTCTCTCCAGCAGTGCTAAATGGTTTTAAATGGATTGATGTTCTTGTTTCTGTGCTTAGAAGTTAGCTAGGTGACTGGGGAAAGAGGAGGAACCAGATTGAGACATACACAGAGGTTCTTTGAACCTTAAGTAGCATTTTAAAAGGGCTTAAAATTTTAAATACTTGAAAATTTACTAAGAGCTAGTCTTAATTAAAAAAATTTTTTTTGGGGGGGGGCCTTGCTGGAGTTTGAACCCAGGTCCTCATGCATGCTAAGTGCGTGTTCTACCACTAAGCCTCCTCTTACAGCCCCAGTTTCAAAGTCTTATTTGTTTATTGAGGAAGGGTTTCGCATATCCCAGGTTAGCTTCAACTCGTGTGTAGCTGAGGATGATCTTGAACTTCTGACTCCCATGCATCCTGGAATTACAGGCCTGTATCACCTTATCCAGTTTTATGTTGTGTTAGGGATCAAAATCAGGGCTTCAAGTATGCTAGGCAAGCAGTCTACCAACTTAGCTCCATCCCCAACCCATCCAAAATCTTAATTTTAACGCCTTACATCCCCCCTCCCCATTATTGTGCTGGTTAGTGGGATACTTCTCACTGTGGTTTTTGCTTGCGTGTTTCTTTTTCTTTGTGGTTATGGGATTAATGAATGCTATTCAAGTGCTCTACCACTGAACCCACATAACTCAACTTTCGGCAAGTGTATTTTTGGACATGCTTACAATATTTTTGCTTAGGTCTGCACTAATTAATAGCCTTTTGCTGCTGTGATTCAAGTATTGGCACTGAAGACATGGCCTCTTCAGGTGCTTCTCTTCACTACCATGCTTCTCTAAACTTTTCAAAGACTAAAAGCATGCCATAAAATAGATATAGTTAAGACCACAGCTCATTATCTTAACTTGTTTCAGCTTTATTATAATTTGTTTATTCAAAAAACAGGTTTATCCACTTGTAAATTTGTCATTCTTTTAAACTTGGCTCCCATTGTTTTTTGTTTGTTTGTATGCTTGTTCTGGAAACTTCATTTTAGTATCAGCCTTACCAAGTCAGCTGCATGTTTTATGAAACTGAACTGTTACCACTAAAACTTGTTTTTCTCAACTAACAACTGATTAGTGGGTTTAAAAGTCATTTACAAGGGTGGTTTGAATACTGAAGCTTTTACTTGACTTTTTTTTTTTTTAAGATTTATTTATTTATTATGTATACAGGAGAGGGTGCCAGATCGCATTACAGATGGTTGTGAGCCACCATGTGGGTGCTGGGAATTGAACTCAGGACCTCTGGATGAGCAGTCAGTGCTCTTAACCTCTGAGCCATCTCTCCAGCCCCCTACTTGACTTTTTAAGAAGAGGACTATTTAAACTCTGTGGCTCATGCTTGTAATCTTAGCACGAAAGAGGGCTGAAGGGAGGGGCTGCATGTTAGGTTACTACATACATAGTTACATAGTAGCAACTTCTCTTAAGGGTGTGTGTGTTTTGTTTTGTTTGTTTGTTTTTTTGTTTGTTTGTTTCCCCCAGACATTTTCTTGAGTAACAGCCCTGGCTGTCCTGGAAGTCTTTGTAGACCAGGCTGGCCTTAAATTCAGAGATCTACCTGCCTCTGCCTCTGGAGTGCTGGAATTAAAGGCATGTGCCATCACACTCAGGAGTGAGTGTGTGTGTGTGTGTGTGTGTGTGTGTGTGTGTGTTAATTTTAGAGAAGTGTGTTTTAATACAGAGAAGCCCAGGTTGACCCTGTGAGTGTGTGTGTTTGTGTGTGTGTGTGTGTGTGTGTGTGTGTGTGTTAATTTTAGAGAAGTGTGTTTTAATACAGAGAAGCCCAGGTTGACCCTGAACTCATTATGTAGTTAAGGATGATTTTGAACTAAAGATCCTCCTGCCTCTGCTTTTCTATTATATTCTTACAGTCATATTCCACCATGCCTGTTTTTATGTAATGTTGGGGATTAAAAGAGGCTTCTGTCATAGAGAGTCACAACTGGACAATCTGCAGAGTGTGAGACTCGAGCATTCAGTCCTAAGTGAGATATCTTTATCACTCCTTTCTGAAAGGCTCAGGATAGGGATCTAAAGGTAAAGGATGACAAAAGATAGGCCAGAGGTGATGACTCCAGGGAAACCGTGCCTTCCGGACACAGCACATAAGAACTCAGACTGAAGCAGCATGCACAAGACATACAGGGTAAAGTCCGATGAGGTCCTAGCACTGAGAAGGGGGGGTGGATGTGGGGTCCCACCCCTAACCAAGAAACTATTTGCCACTGATACCTGCTGGCAAAAGGAGAATCAGTTTTCTTCAATGTTTCATTACTGCATATACCAACTACACTGTCGGGCAAGCTCCATGCCCAGGAGTAACCAGCCAGTTAATACAAAGTGAACTTCATGCTTTTTGTGTTTTAGAGAACATAAAGTTGGATGGGTAGGGAGATAGAAGGGTCTAGCAAGAGTTGTCGGACGGTAAAAACTTGATCAAAGTATATGAAAAAAATTTTCTTAAGAGGGGACAAAAAAGAGTAAAAGCGTTTTGTATTCAGTAGAGAAACACTCTGCCTACTGAGCCACATTTATAGAAAAAAAAAAGTCGATATTAAAACTATTTTTCCTTCAGCCTGCTGTCTGGTTTATGTCTTATATGTTTTAAAAATACTTTTTGAATTTGATCTTGACATCAATACGATCTATAATAACTTTTTTGGTCATAATATTCCTTCTCCCACCCCCTCCACTCCCGCCCCCCACCTCTCTCTTTTGGCTTTTTGAGACAAGATCTCTATGTAAGCCCTGGCTGTCTTGGAATTCTCTATATAGAGCAGGCTGGTGTGGAGCTCAGAGATACCTACCTCTGCCTCTGTACTGGGATTAAAGGTGTGTGCCACTATACCCAGCTCATTTGCTATTTTCAAAATTGTTTTAAAAATTAGGTACCAGATTTTCTTTCTTTCTTTCTTTTTTTTTTTTTTTTTTTGGTTTTTCAAGACAGGTTTAATAGTCCTGGCTGTCCTGGACTCACTTTGTAGACCAGGCTGGCCTCCAACTCACTGAGCTCCACCTGCCTCTGCCACCCAAGTGCTGAGATTAAAGACGTGTACCATCACTGCCCAGCACAAGAGTTCCTTAACTTAGGGATTTCAGAAAATACAGTGAGATGGTGAGAGAAGCTTAGAGTACAGTGAGCTGGGAGGCGCTTCTGTTTTGTGTCAGTTCTACTCTGGGACTTGACAGGCCTGGATTTGAATCTAGTCTCTGGTACAGTTTTGTCACTAAGGAAGTAAGAGAATGAATTTTCTGTGTCCCTCTGGAAAGAGAACACTCTAGTTCAGTGGTTCTCAGCCTTCCCAATGATGGGACCCTTTAATATAGTTCCTCATGTTGTGGTGACCCCCAAGCATACAATCTTTTTTATTGCTACTTCATAACTGTAGTTTTGCTGTTGTTGTGAATTGTGATGTAAATACCTGCTTTCCGATGGTGACCCTTTGTGAAAGAGTCATTTGACCCCCCCCTCCCCCCCGGGGGTTGCGACCCACAGGTTGAGAACTGCTGTTCTAGTCAGCTGAAGCAATAGATTTGAGGGGCGCCTAGTCAATTATTGTGGTTGGACATGAGCTGAGGGAAGAGTAATACAGTGCTAAAGATGTGGGGATGTAGGGAGTTCTGCTAAGAAGAACGTTTTAGAAGGACCTAGACTTTTGCTTGGCATCAGTTGGAAAGCTTTGTGCAGAGACACAGTAAAGGGTTTGATGTTACTGGTTGGATTAGATACTTTCAGTGCTTTTGAAGTCGTTGATTATAGGTATATTTTGGTGGTTTTCTTTAATTTTTTTTCAGACAAGGTCTCATATAAACCAAGCTGGTCTGGAACTTGCTGTGTAGCCGAGGAGGACTTTGAACTCCCAATTGTGCCTCTGCCTCATCAGTGCTGAGACAACAGGCATATGCCACCACATCCAGTTTTGTAGGTGCCAAGGGTTGAATCCCAAGACTTGGTGCTGAACAAGTCCTCTGCCAGTCAGGCTATCGCCCATCCTGGTTTTAGGTCTGTTTTGATTCCTGGTATACATTGGTTTTGGGAATCAGTAGATTTGAAAAAAAAAAAAAAAAAAAGGCCACTGGTGAGTGGCTATTTAAATACATCTTTTATAAAAACTAGTGTGTGGGTGCATTGAACAGAGAATCAGTCTTTTTGTCTGCACTTGGCATTGGCCTTATTGCCATGTGATGTTTTCTTGCATTGTTAATGGTCCAACTACTGTGTGACTACTGTGACTACCTAGGGCAGTGAAGATATTCATCTCTCTAATGCTAACTCTTAATCAGTTATCCTGGGATTTTATCTGGGCTTTGAGCAGAATGTTGTAATCTATTTTGGTTTTCTGGAATTGATAGGGAAGGCCAGTTGGATGTATATTTAACTCATTCTGTTAACCTCCATGAACTCTAAATTTAACTTCTAAGGGTTTTTTGTTTGTTGGTTTGTTTTGTTTTTAATTTTTTCTGTTTCCATTTGTGTGTGTGTGTGTGTGTGTGTGTGTGTGTGTGTGTGTGTGTGTGTGTGTGTATGTTTTCCTGAGACAGGGTTTCTCTGTGTAACATCCCTCACTGTCCTGGAACTTACTCTGTAGACCAGGCTAGCCTCAGACTCACAGAGATCCACCTGCCTCTGCCTCTCCAGTGCTGAGATTAAAGGTGTGCGCTACCACCGCCTTGCTTTGTTTTTGTTTTTGTTTTTTTTTTTTTTTAAGTTGGATAGCTTTACATTTTCTAGGCACCTCAAGTTCTACATGGTATTTGGGCTTTCTTCAAATGAGGAGGAATTCTGAACTGGTCTATTTATATCAGCTGAGCTTTTGGAATAAATGAGATGATAATAATTGCCGTTTATTGAGATCTTAATGTGGGAAATAGTGATCCTTTTACAATGACAAGCTCTAAGTTTGTTTCCTTCTTATTTTTCTCTAAATAGCTTGTGTTCACAGGTTATTTGATTTTAAGTTATGCTTTAATTAGAATCTGTTGACTTTACACATTATTTACTGACCTTCCACGTGTTTGTATTTGTAGGAGCTGACTAAGGCTTTGGAACAGAATCCAGATGATGCACAGTATTACTGTCAGAGAGCTTATTGTCACATTCTTCTTGGGAAATATCGTGGTAATGTTTCTTACAAACTATTTTGTCATTTTGTAGTTTACTTACAAATTTGTCCAAGTTAGAATGTTGGAATGGAGTCTCTGTGGACGTGTCACTGTGTGCCTGTGCTCACACTTGAGTATGTGTGTGGAAGCCAGAGGATAACCTTGGGTACACTCAGGAATGCTGTCCATCTCTTTGAAGACACGATGTTTCATTGGCCTGGAGCTCACCAATTAGGCTAGACTGATAGCCAGTGAGCCTCCAAGGGTTATAAGTGACCACACCTGGAGTTCCTATGTGGGGTGCTGCTGTGGATTGAATTTAGGTCTTTGTGTTTGCAAATAAAGGCTTTCCTTGCTGAGCCATCTCCTCAGCAACATCTTTGAGGATTTTTAACATGGTTTTTCATGGGAGAAACCTGCTGAGTAACATTGATTTAACAGTTATGCATATCTTTTCTTCAGTGGGCAGAGAATTTATAGAGATGTCATTCATTGTGGCTGTATTCACTGGTGTATACTACTTCATTTATTAATACACTATTTATTCCTTGTGTTAGCAATTTTTAATAAAAATGTATTTCTGAGTTGTGTGACTTTAATATATTGAGTGTGTATGTGAGTGGGGCAAGAATTCAGTGCCTTGAGTTACATAAATATTGTTAATGAGAAAAAGAGATGAGCTTTGGGACACAGCTTCATTTACTGATGACAGATGAGCTTTAAGGAAAAAAGCTAGAGGGGGCTGGAAAGAAGCCTCAGCAGTTAAAAGCTCTTTACAACTGTTGGTAACTCCAGCTCCAGTGGCTCTGATACCCTCTTCTGGACTCCCTGGACCCTGCACTCTAGTGGACAGACAGGCATACACACAATTTCATAATACATTTTTTTTTTTTTAAAAGAAGGAAGCTAAATATAAGACCACAAGGAAGATGTGAAAGTAATACATAGCTGAAAGTTTTCCTGTGTCCCACCCGGTCTAAGACCCAAGTAAACACACAGAGGTTTATATTATTTTTAAACTATGGCCATGGCAGGCTTCTCGCTAGCTAGCGAGATCTTAAAGTAACCCATTTCTATAAATCCATACTTTGCCACATGACTTGTGGCTTACCAGTACTTTACATCTTGCTTCTCCTGGTGGTGGCTGGCAGTTTCTCCTCTGCTTTGTCTTTCTCCTTCCTCATCTCTAGTTAGAATGTCCCACCTAACCTTATTCTGCCTCACTATTGGCCAAACAGCTTTATTTATCAACCAATCAGAGCAACACATTCACAGCATACAGAACGACATCATCCATCAGTAATACTTACATCTTATCTTAGATTAGTTTCTCCTTATTTAAAACTATTTGTCTTTCACCAATTTAAGAGGTTAAAAATAAAATACTGATATATTTGTTTTACATTATTTATTTTATGTGTGTCTGTGTATGCCAGCTTGTATATGCCACACATTGAGGGCAGAGGACAACTTGGAGTCCATTCTCATTCTGCCATGTGAGTTCTCGGCATTGAATTTAGATTGTCAAGGTTGATGACAAGTATTCTTTCTGCTGAACCATTGTGCTGGCCCTGATTCACGTTTGTGTGCAGTATATGCTGGATCTGTAAATATCTGACTAAACAACCTTACCTTTTTATATATAGATGGTATTGCTGATGTAAAGAAGTCTCTTGAACTCAATCCAAATAATCCTACTGCTTTCCTGAGGAAAGGGTATGTAATTAACTCATGGGTTTGGACTATAGCTAGTAGGTGTGGATTTGTTGAGTAAATTTGTTATAAGCTATTTATATATGTTGTAACCATACAATACTAACTTATGTAACTATGTTAACTGAAGAATGAGATAATGTATGGTTTTGAAGTAATGATGACTGAAGTAACTGCAAAGTGTGGCTGGAACTGATGGATGTTCTCTGTCAACAAAGCTAGACAGCCACAAGGAGTAGTAAACAAAAACTTGTCTGTTTTGTTTGTATTTAAGCAGTGCTTATTTTCATAAGAATGACTTAGTTAACTGAGAAACTAATTCTTTTGAAATTGATATATTTGTACAACTAAAATCAGATTCTTCAACTGAGTATTAAAACTGAGTTTTATGATATTATAGTATCTAAAATAATCCTTCTGGCTTATTAGCATACACTTGAAATTCTCTTTCAGCATATAAAAGTAAAAAGTGTCTTTATTTAGACAGAAGGCTCTTTTGCATGATTCATGTGTGTGTATTAATTTGTCTTTAATGTTCTCATACAGGATGTGTGAATACCATGAAAAAGACTATGCTTCTGCTTTAGACACTTTTGCAGAAGGACAGAAATTAGATAGTAAGTATCAGAATTACGTTTTCAGAAATGAATATCCTTTTTGGATCTTAAATACCACATCTAAATTTTATTAAAATCTTATTGTCCCAGAAACCCAATACCCTTTTTCTTCATTATTTCATGTTGATTTTAGAATTTGAATTCACTTAAAGTTTGATTAAATTGACCTTTCTTTAGCATTTCAATCACAGGTAAACTTTGCCATTAGCAACTAAAATTAGGGTCTGGCCAGTGGTTAGCCATTAAAGCATGTGGTGTGCAAGCAAGAGGACTGGAGTTTGGGTCCTTAGCATCCTTGTGAGTGCCAGATGGGGTGGCGGCTTGCTTGAGTTTCAGCCTGAGGAGGCTGAGGCAGAGGGTTCCTGGAGCAAGTTGGCTATCCAGACTAGCCAAATAGTGACCTCTGTGATTGAGAGGACTTGCCTCAGAGAATAGGAGGAAGAGCAATAGAGAAAGGTTGATAACATCAGTTCAGACCTCCAAACATGCACATACATGTTCTGGCATACTATACACACATACATGAAAAGAAAGGGGAAGGAAGGGAAGAAGCCAAAAACTATGTGATTTTTTTTTTTTTAACTCCTTTTACTCTTTGGGGGCCTGCTACCCTGTTCCCAAATAAATAACCATGGAAACTTATTATTATTTATGAATGCCCAACCTTAGCGTGACTTATTTCTACGCAGCTATTCTTTTTTTGTTGTTGTTTTGTTTTTTGTTTTTTTGTTTTTTTGTTTTTTCGAGACAGGGTTTCTCTGTGTAGCTTTGCGCCTTTCCTGGAATTCACTTGGTAGTCCAGGCTGGCCTCGAACTCACAGAGATCCGCCTGGCTCTGCCTCCCGAGTGCTGGGATTAAAGGCGTGCGCCACCACCGCCTGGCCACTACGCAGCTATTCTTAACTTAAATTATCCCGTCTACCTTTTGCCTCTGGGCTTTAACTTTATCCTACATACCTTTCTTTACTCTTACTTCCTGGCTTGCTCTGTGGCTGGGTCAGTGCTCCTGATATCCTCCTCTCTTTTTCTTCCTTCTCCTTCCCTCTTTTTGTCCTTCTATTTATCAGCCCCACCTGTCTTGCTGTTGGCCATTCAGCTCTTTATTAGACCAATCAGATCTTTTAGATAGATGAAGTAATGATGCATAAATCTAATTAATCTTATCAATAAAAAATCAGGACTCAGATATCAAGGTAAAAACCTGAAAGATCAGAGGAGCAGGGGAGCAGCCATAGTTGCTTCCTACCTTTCTAGTTCCTCTGACCAAAAAGACCTAGATCCTGTCTCCGCCCCACATTATTGCTTCCTGTCTCCTCTGTCCAGACCTCTATGGTTAACTAGTGACTAGCTCTGCCCTCTGACTCCAAGCTAGCTTTATTTGTCAGAACACAAACAAAATATCACATTTCCTCCCTTTTGTCTAAATAAAAAGCAAAGGTTTTAACTAACATAGAAAAACTATGCAATAAGTATAACTATATACAAATATATATAGGCAGTAATTACATTAACAATGTCTGGTCCATAGCATTTGACAAATTCAGAAAAAATAGTACATTTATCTATCCTGTTTTGGTGAATCCAATGTGTTGTACCTAATTCACTTTCTATCCTAGCTTGCATTACCAACCCAAAACTGTCATTTTATGTCTCTCAGCCTTATACACGTTAAACCTTTTTCGTGAGTTTCTTTTCTGAATTTGATAACAAGGAAAACTGTAACTGTCTAGTCTTCAACTTCATTAGAAACATGAGGATATAATATTACCTGAGTAAACAGGAAGTGCAGAGCAAACAACTTTCAAAACTAAGAATGACAGAAACAGCTGGCTGCCTGGGCAGTCACCCAAGGTTCCTCTGTAATGTTGGGGCATCCATCTTCAGCCTGTAGGCCTAGAAATATCTGACAGACATTTGTGAAGCAGGGTTTTTGAAGGACTTTCTTACCTTGTCTTGGCAAGGTTTGGCAGTCACTTTCTTTCATACCCTGCTTGTCCAATTTGGACAGCATGCTGTCAGCAGTTGAAGCAAGGACACTTTCTTGCCCAGTGGCTAACGTTTGCCACACAGAAAGTAAACTCCATATGGAATTTCTTTGATGCCCATCATCTTCTCTGAAGTTGACTGGTGCTGCCAGGAGCAGCCATGTCTCATTGTCATAAACAAAAAGAACCTTATGCTATTAAAACATCTTAAATGCCTTATTCTGTAGGTCTCTGAAGTGTTTGAAGACCACCTGTCTATCTAAAATATATCTCTATTTGACCTTGAAAACATACCTAACATGACTGCAAGTTTGATTGTAATAGGTGACTAACCACTAACCTGCATTTCTTTGTTATCCTAAATAGTTTGTAATAATAACTTTCAAGGACTAGAAATTTACATTATATTGTTAAATGAGCTGTTTAGGTATAAAACCTTGAACAAGAGTAGAAACGTATGTACAGTATGTTCTAACCAAAATAACCTTTTTGTCTAAATAAAAATGAAAGATTTTAACTTTAACATAGTAAAACTACATACAATGAAAACAGTTATCAAGGAAGAATTATTTACAATATTCAGTCCATTTGTATTTCACATATTCTGAGAAAATACTCCATTATCTATTCTTTCTTAGTGAATCCAAAGTTTATAACTAACTTACTTTCTATCATAACTAAGGAAAACTACAATTATTATTATCTAGTCTTCAACTCCATCAAAGGCCCCAGAAGGATATAGTATCATCTGAGTAAACAGGAAGTTCATTGCAAGCAATTTCCAAAAATAAGAAATGACAGAGAGATCTGGCTGCCTGGACAGTCACCCAAAGTTCCTCTACATAGTTGGGGCATTCATCTTCAGCCTACAGGCCTAGAATATCTGGCAGACTTTTCAGTGAACCTTTCCTCTTTGTCCTGCAGAATGTCTGGAAGACTCTTCTGTGAAGCAGGAACTCTGAAGGACCATCCTGCCTTGTTTTGGCAAAGTTTAGTCATTTTCCTGTGGTCCTACATATTCAGTTTATCAAACATACGTCAAGCAGTCAAGGCAAAAGCAGTGTCTTACCCAAATGCCTCATCTTGCCACACAGAAAGCAAACTCCTATGGAGTTTCTTTGATGCCCATCATTCTTTTATGAAGTAAATTAGTGCTGCCAGGAGCAGATGTGTATCATTGTCATGAAAAACCTTAGGTTATTAAACGTTTTAAATGCTATATTCTGTAGTTCTTTGAAGTGTTTGAAAATCATCTGTCTAAAATATACCTTTTTACCTTGAAAACATACCAAATTTTGACTATAAGTTTGATTATAACCTCATTTCTTAATTATACATTGCATTTTTAAATGAGCTGCATAAGCACAAACAAGAGTAGCAACATATATACAGTATAACAAAAATAACCTTAAATTTGTATCACTATAACAATCCATGCCAATGCAACATATCAGAGATTAGTAGTTGTCTTTTTATCCTATATTTCTATAGTTCCTTAAATGATAACAAACATCCATGACCCACCAAATAACCAAAAGCCTCCCACAACCCAACTCTTGGGAATGTGGATGTTGTTTTCTCTAGACTGTTCCCTGTTTTCTGTGGGTGAAACACCTTTAGAGGTCCTTGAGATAATGGCCAAGTCCTGGAAAGACCATCTATAGCCTTTGTTGATAGATATCGCCTGCCAAATTTCAGGAAGTCTCTTTTGATCAAACCTGATCCATAGTAACCTGGAATGAAGCAAAACTGCTTTTCCAAAGTAATGCATCTTTTAAGTTCCATTTTACAAATACATTTTTTTACTTCCATTTTAAAGTTAAGGCATTCTTAAACTATCTAGGCCTGTTTATTTCATCAGTCCCTCTTTCAGTCTCATGTCTCTTAGCAGCTGTGGTTGCTTATCAGCATTCAAAAAAAATTCAGAATCAACACAATATTATATAGGATCTAGACTCCCTGTGTGTTTCCCATCTTACGTGACTTTTTTCTTTTATATTACTTTCACTGTCTCTTTAAAGACTTTATTATTTTTTAAACTCTTTCTTTCTATGACTATATATATCTATATTCTTTCTTAACACCTGTACACATTGTAAAACACACTGGAACCTGTTTAGAGGTTTTTTTTCTGTCTGGATCTCTTTTACTGCATACTTGTAGTCTTTTTTGACCATCTGAGTAAACTTTAAACTGCTAAGCTACAGCTGGGTCCTCCAGACACTCTATCATCTGGCTCTGCTGCTTTTGGGGTCATGAGAGCCAAGCCTAAAGCTTGAGGCCTGGTCAGAGGTGCATGACCAAGAACTGCATTCAGCCCCCCAGCTATGGAATGCCAGTGCCCTGCACTACGGCAGGCAGGCGTTTTTTTTTTTTTACTTAGGTTTTTTGTTTCTATTTAGCATGAAAAAGGCTGTGTAAGTGCTCTGCTGTAGGGCACTTACCTCTCTTTAAAGGAGCTGTGTCTTTTTTTTTTTTCCCTTCAAATTTTCTCAGGCCCTGTGGAAATTTGAGAGCCTCATGTTGGTATGCCAAAATGTAGTTTTGTGTGTTTGTTTTGTTATTTACTCTTTTAGCTTTTTAGTCTTTTAGGGAGCCCACCACCCAGCTCCCAAATAAATCACACAGAGGCTTATTCTTTCTTATGAATGCCTGGCCTTAGCTTGGCTTGTTTCTTGCAGCTTTTCTTAAATTATCCCATCTACCTTTTGCCTCTGGGCTTTTATCTTTCTCTATTTCTGTAAATCTCTTCTTTCCTTACTCCATAGCTTGCTCTATGGCTGGCCCCTGTGGTCCTCTCTCCTTTTCTCACTCCTCAATCCTTTCCTCCCAGATTTCTTCTTCTATTTATTCTCTCTGCCTGACAGCCTCACCTATCCTTTCTCCTGCCTTGCTATTGGCCATTCAGTTCTTTATTAGACAAATCAGGTATTTTAGACAGGCTCAGTAACACAGCTTCACAGAGTTAAACAAATGGAACATAAAAGAATGCAACATATCTTTGCATCATTAAATAAACGTTACACAGTATAAACAAATGTAACACATCTTAAAATAATATTCCACAATAATGTGCTTTCTTTGCTGTTTAATCTAGCTGCCCTCCTGGCATGTGCATGAATATTTGTTGAGTGCATGTGTTTCCCAGTAATTAACCTCAGGTAGCATTCCTTAGGAACTGTCTTTGTTTTTTGAGATGAGACTGAAGCCTTGCTCTGTTAGGCTAGCCTGCCTGGCCAATGAGCTCCACTGCTGGTATTCCAAGCTCACACCATCACACCTGGCTTTTTACATGAGTGCTGGAGGTCACACTGAAGTCCTTCTGCTTGTTTGGCAACTAGTCTCTCCCAGAGCCTGGCTGTGTTTTCTTCTACTGGAAAAGTGAAAATTTAATTTGATTTCTTATTCAGAAGTGAGTTAATGGGGCTGGATATGGCTCAGGTTAAGAGCACTGGCTGCTCTTCCAGGGGATCCAGCATACACAATTGCCTGTATCCTCAGTTCCAGGGAATCCCACACCCTCTTCTGGCCTGTGAGACCACCAGACACAGCTAGGGTGTACAGACATACATCCATACATGTACACAGAGCACTCACACATAAAATAATAAAATTTAAAAAACTGTCCATTCTAAGTTAGGTTGCTAAAAGAGGAGGTTCGACAGCCGAGTCTTTGTATGGACAAGTAAAGGTTAAGTCTGAACCTTGTGAGATACAGGTTCTTCCTGTTTATGGCAGTGCCATGTAACCTAGACTGATGTTGAGCTCATTATGGAGCTGAGGATGACCTTGACCTTGTGACCTTCCTGCCATTACCTCTGGAGTGCTAGCATTACTGACAGGCACCATTGTACCCAGTTTATGTAGTACTGGGGATCAAATCCAGGGCTTCCTGTAGACACACAGCTATATTCTCAGGCACAAATAGTTTTGAGAGTATTATGCATCTTCAAATTGCCATGATTTTGAGAAGTACTATAAATGGACATTTCTTGTCTTGACTTCCTGGTCCCAAATAACTGACTCAGAGGCTAAATATGAATTATAAATGCTCGATGGATAGCTCAGGCTTGTTACTAGCTAACACACTTAAGTTAACCCATATTTCTATTTATGCATTGCCACATGGCTCATGGCTAGTTACTTCACGTCCTTCATGCACTTCATTTTTTTCTACACATCCTGCTTGCTTGGTGGCTGGCTGGCTGGCTGGCTGGCTGGTGTCCCTCCTGACTCAGCCCTCCTTCTTCCCATCATTCTGTTTGGTTTTCCTGCCTAACTTCCTCCCCAGCTACCAGCCTGTCAGCTTTTTATTAACTAGTGAGAGTGATACATATTCACAGTGTAGAAAAGGATTGTTCCACAGCAAGTGTGTATGAACCAGGATCTAGTTACATAGAGAAAGTGAGTGCCAGAAAGCTACCAAAAGGTAGATTTTATAAGTAATCTTATAGAAAATTATAGGAAATTTCATAATCCAAATTGTGTTATTTAATTTCTTTCCTGTGGTTGAATGTTACTGTAGTTCTTTAAAACAAAGGTTCTTAATTGGAAACAGTTTTACTTCAGGGGGACTTTTGTCAGTGTCTGAAGAGATTGTTGATAGTCATAACTAGTGGAAGGGGGCTACTGAAGATCTTTGAGTAACATCTTGTAGTGCACATGATTGTTCCCATGAGAGGTATCTGGTCCAAAATGTCAGTAATGATGAAATTGACAAGCCCTGCTCCTAAAGTGCTACATATTTTAAAATTTTACTTTGTAGTGCTTTATCATTGCTCTTGTACATAATTTCTCAGAAGAAAGGACTTTAGGCTCCAGTATACAAACAGAAGCAATAACTTAGGAAGGTAAATATCTGGGAAACAGTAATACTTCAATTTGTTTTCTGTAGTTTGGGCACATAGATTCTATAGCTATTGATTTGCTCTTTGCAAATCTAAAGAATCTGGTTTTCTAATTTTTGTGATGTGAGGCATTCTATATTCTGTATCCTTTGCATTGTGCCTTCTTCTCCCTTGTATGGTAAGAGGCTTTTACTGGTTGTGTGACTAATAGGTTATTTAAGACTAGTGTTTGAACATAATAGTTCCCCAGAAGAAAGAATATAGTGCATGTGTGCCTAACTAACATTTTGATAAGACATGACTAGTTTAATTTCTCATAAATCAGACAGTTTTGAAATGTTGTATGACTGGGCAGTGGCAGCACATGCCTTTAATCTCAGTACTTGGGTGGCAGAGGCAGGTGGATTTTTGTGAGTTCGAGGTCAGCCTGGTCTACAGCGCTAGATCCAGGACAGCCAGGGCTACACAGAGAAACCCTGTTTTGATCAATTAATATTTAGCACTGTTTACTAGGCATAGAAACTATTTAGATATTGTTCTAGATCTTCAGAGGTAAATAATTTGTTGATTTCGTTTACATTTCTGCTCTCTAAATATGTAGTTTACTATGTATGTTCAGTTTCTTGGATATCATGTAACTTGGAGATGTGACTGTTTCCTAAAGTATTGAAGATAGACAAAATCACAGAGGAAATGGTAGAGCAAGATGAAGGGATGAGAACTCATTTGGGCATCTCATTCATGCTTCCTTTGCCTTATGAGAGAGTTACTTTAAGATCGGGGTAGATGCAGGAAATGTAGATTATAAACATCTGAGGAACTAATGAGACTGACTGGGGTTAGAACTGGTTGAACAGAATAGTTTTCTAAGATGAACAGCTCAGTGGTAAACCCATGGTTGCATTAGAGCTTTAGCACTGTGCTTGCTGTGCTCTGTTTGGGCAGGCAGTATCTATTTTATTAATAGACTGCTCAGTTCCCAGTGCCTACACTATTTCAGGCATAATAGGCTGCTAGTAATATTGGTTGAATGAATCTGTTACATTGTTCACATGAGGAATTTTACAGTCAAGTTTTTTGTTTTTGTTTTTTTGTTCCAGGTGCAGATGCAAACTTTACAATCTGGATTCAAAGATGCCAGGAGACTCAGAATAGTAAGTATGTTGGGCGGGTTCCACATTCTTTTTTTTTTTAACCTTTCTTGGTTCTAGGGATCAAACCCATGGCCTTGTACATGCTGGGCAAGTCGTGCTCTACCATTAAGTTACACCCCAGCCCCAGTAATAGACTGCTTCTGATTGACCCTCAGTTTTAGTCTTTCTTACGTCAGAAGGAAAATTTAATGGTTTTGTTTTGCCAAAAGTATTTTGTTATTACCAGTAAAAGGTAATCAAGGAATCTAAAGTTAAATAGAACAATTTGCTTCAATAGAAACAATTTGCTTCATTTGAAATATATAAAGAATTAGCTTTCTTGATGTGTTTGTTGTAGAAATCATGTCTGTAGCCTTGCCTACAAACATACTGTTATCTGAAAATGCTTCCTTTTTTATGTTTTGTAGGATCAGAATCTGAAGTGGTAAGTCCATTCACCCCTCATGTTTATTTAGTCATGTTAAACTTAATGAATCAAATATATTTAAGCCAGGGTTTGAGATGAGCTCTCATAAATATTAAACAATTCCATTTAAATATTAGTTATCTGAAATAATTTATTTTGTTGAAATAAAACTACAAGTTTTAATCATGTAAAGTACTGGGTTGTCTTAATGAAGTTAGTGTGTAATCTAAGCTGATGGGGTTTTAGTGTGATTATTTTCTATCTGTTCCTTGCCAGTGTCTACAACTTATTAGGTTAAATAGTTGTCATCATATAGGGCTTTTTTTTTTTTTTTTAACACTGTAGGTGTAAAGTACACTGGAAATGCTTTTATTCGTCTGATTCATTCTTAATACTTGTTAATGTTTTGGACATGAGAATCTTAAATTACAGTGCCAAGGCTGCAGAGCTGACTCAGTAGTTAAAAGCACTCACTGCTCTTCCTAGCACTCAGGTTCAGTTCCCAGTATCTACATCAAGTAGCTCACAATCACTTGTAACTCTAGTTTCAGGGTATTTGACGCCCTCTGGCTTTCTAGTACACTGTTCACATGTGATGAACAGACACTTAGGCAGGCACACATACACAGAAATAAAAATGAACAGATCTTTAAAAAATTACTGTGTAATTGTAAGGAAAAGTAACAGTATGTGGTGAACTTAATTTTTTAAAATTTCTTTTATGTGTATGAGTGTTTTGCCTGTGTGTATATCTGTGTACTATATATATGTGTGTGGTATGTGTGGAAATCAGAAGAGGACATCAGATTCCTGGAACTAGAGTTGTCAGGTGGTTTTGAGCTTCCATTGGGTACTAGGAATCGAACCTGGGTCCTCTGGAAGGGCAGTCAGTGCTTCTAACTACTGAGCCATCTTTCCAAGCCCCACGGTTTTTATCAGTTTAGACTTTCATATAATGCAGTTACGTTATGACATACTGTCTTAGGAGTAGTTGTCACATACATAGTCAAGAAAGAAAATCACAAGGAGTTGGGAAATGTGTGTAGAACTCATTTTATGGATAATTACCTTTTTGAGATGCTCATTCATCTTTTAAGGAAGATTTCCATCTCAAGTTTCCAAAATTACATTGTGACATTGAGAAAACAACTTATTCTGCGAGATATATTCATGTATGAAGTGTGTCTAACAGAACTAATCTGCTTTAGACAGATTTCCCTGGGAGCATTAGGCAATGCATGTGTATAGGTAAAGTTTAGAACAGCTTCCAAAATTGAAGCCCTGTTCAACCATCTCTGTCCACCTGTGCTTACCACGTAATCCTAGGTGCCCGGGCAGTAAATGAGGAACTGATTGGAGAGGTCTTGACAGGTTGGCTTCCTAATTCACCTGTTGATAGTTCTTTGTTCAGGCCTTAGGCTAGGTTTGTGGTGGGGTTTGTGTATGGGCCAGGCTCTTGCAAGTACTGCGAGCTGAGAAAAGCAACTTAAGGGAAGAAGAAAGGTTTATTTTTGACTCAGTGTTACTCATCTGGTTAGGGAGATCAGTCAAAACATAGCTGCTTACATCAGGGGGACCAGGAAGTAGAGAAAAAGGGAGCAGACTGGGTACCCAATGTAACCTTCAAAAGCATTCATCCCCAGTGACTTTCCTCCAGCCAGCCCTGCTTCTTGCAATGGTACCATCCACTACATGTAACCTTTGGGATCTGAGGATACTTTGTATCTAAACTGTTTAGTCTGTGAACAACAGAATGGTATTTGCATAACAAAACTCCGTTTGTCCAGTAATAAAGGATACAGAGCTTTAGTGTGTTCTGTCGTGCTGTGGTTTGGTCTGTTGGTCTGTCTGTCCGTCTATCCATCTATCGTCTATCTATCCATCTATCTATCATCTATTCATCTGTCCATCATCTGTCCATCTGTCCATCTATCTTTTTTTAAGAATTTTTTTTAAATGTGTCTTGAGTGTTTTCCCTAAATGTATGTGTATACGCACCACATGTACCCTTGGATGAACAGAAGTGGGCATTGGATCTCCTGGAACTGGAGTTATAGGTGGTTGTGGGCTGTCACGTTGGTGCTGCAAACTGAACCTGGGTCTTCTAGAGAGTGGTCAGTACTTTAACTGCTGAGCCATCTCTTCTGGCCTGATTTAGTCTACTTTTGTCCTGGTTCCAACCTAAATTGTAATTGTTTCCTGTGTGCAAACTGGAACTCCGAGTTGTCTTCACACCTCTAGAATGGTTTTGCTCACTTTGGTTGCTTTCTTTTTCATTTAGGGACAATGCAGAGGCCACCCATAACTCTGGGCATCATCTTTACCTTCCCATCGCCCTAACTAGTGGACATACAGTTTATCAGTGCTATGTGGATTAGGGAATTCTCATTGCCATGGCTGGGAATGGTGGCTCATCCTTATAATACTTAAGAGGCAGAGGCAGGAGGATCAGGAGTTCAGCCAGCCTAGGCTATGAATGAGACTGCGTGAAGTAAAAGTCAGTTTATTTCCTCATGGTCGGGGTGTGTTGTAGAGATACCTTAAATAGAGTAAAATGTTCTTCTGAAGCTAACCATTGAGATGGTCCTTTCCGGTTTTTAGAGCAGCATTTGATATCGTAATTAAGCCTGAGGTTATACTGTCTCTTAAAAATGATTTTTCTTTCTTGAGACAGAATCTCATGTATCCTGTGCTGGTCTTGAACTTGCTTTGTCCCTGAGGATGAGCCTGACCTCCTGCTCCTCTTGTCTCTAGCTCCCAAGTGCTGGGATGTAGGGTGTACTTCTACCACATCAGGCTGAAAATGGTTTTCCAAATGCTAACCCGATCTTATGACTGGATAGACTACACAAGTCAGTTCTCCCAGTCATGCTTGTAGAAAGTTTTGTTGTTGTTGTGGCAGGGTCTCAATGTGTAAGGCTGGTCTGGAACTCCTGCTCCTCCTTCCAAGCAGCCTGCCAAGCGTTAAGATGGTACACTGTACTTTTTCCACATTAAAGAACCATAGGCCTAAGTGAATTAATAATATTTGAATTTTTTAATATAGCTGCTAAACTAACGTGTAAAAATCTTTCTCTTTCACCTTGCCCAAATCAGTCTACATCTCAGAGAACTCAGTCAAAAATCAAGTAAGTGTTTCTTTTTTTATAAAGCAGTGCCTGGTAATGTGCTTAAAGAGAAGAAAACTCTGGTTTCACAGAAGGCAGAGTGTACTGTGTAATTTTAAATATTTTCTATTTTTAAAAGTTGTGTTAGGTCTTTATGAAAAATTACATTTTAAGGCTGTCTACTAATTAATATTAACAAATAATTCAAATAGCTCTCATCTCTAAACTTGCTTTGCTTGGTTCCATATTATGTTGCCTTTCTGTGTATTAAGGAGAGCTGCTTCCAGTTAAGTTGATACTGTTAAACATGTAAAGAAGCAGTAGGCTGCACAGAATTGAAATTTGCCATGCTAGTGGTGGTGGAGTATGTGTGTGTGTGTGTGTGTGTGTGTGTGTGTGTGTGTGTGTGTGTACATGTGCGTGCACATGCACGTGCATGATAGTGGTGCTGAAGATTGAACCAGCAAAAGCCTCATGCATGCTAGGCAAGTGCCATGTAGGTGAGTTGTTGTTCACAGTATAAGAGGCAGGACAAGTATAAGGTCCTTGTCCTGCCTCTTATATTTGGATCAGTTTTTCATAGGAATGTTCTACATGAGTTCAGAGTTAGTACTGCAGTCATAGTAATGAATAGCAAGGCTTTGACTTTGGCTTAGTCAGTAAAGTGCTTACCCTGCAAGTTTGAGCACCTGAGTTTGGATCCCCATCACTCACATAGAAACAAAACAACAACAAACAAAAAGACTGGTCATAGCAGCACACATCTGTAATCCAAGTAAGTGCTGGGTAGATGGAGACAAGTGGATCCCTGGAGCTCACTGGCCAGCCAGCTTGCCTAGCCATTTAGTGAACTCCAGGTTCAGTGATAAACCCATTTCAAAAAGGTAACAGTTGAGGAAGACACCCAACCACTGGCCAACACACACATACAAGCATACACTCAGCCACATGCATACATGCACAAAACATACACAAAAATTATCCACTAGCCATGTAAACAACTTGTGTTCTTTTTTAATATTTTTTTATTGAGAAAACATTTTTTTATTATCATTACTATTTTTTTTACATCCCGGCTACATTTTCCTCGCCCTCCTCTCCTCCCAGCTCCTCCCCCACTGCCCCTCTGCTCCAACCCCCCCCCCCCCACACACACACACCGCCCATCCACTCCTCCTTTTATATTCAGGAAAGGACAGGCCTCCCATGGATATCAACCAGATGTGGCATGTTAAGTTGCAGTAAGACTAGACACCTCCACTCATGTTAAGGCTGGATGGGGCAACCCAGCATGAGGAAAGGGGTCCCAAAAGCTGGCAAAAGAGTCAGAGATAACCCCTGCTCCCATGTTAGGAGTTCCACAAGAGGACTAAGTTACACAACTGTCACATATCTGCAGAGGGCCTAGGTCAGTCCCATGTAGGCTCCCTGGGTGTTGGTTCAGTCTCTGTGAGTCCTGGTTAAAGAACTTGTGTTCTTAAGATGATAACAGAAACACCTGATGGTTTGCTGTAGAACTGTGCGCCATCACTGAATTGTGGAGGTGTTTGCTGAGACTACTGAAGTGCGTTTCTTTAATCAACATGCTTTTATTGTAATCTAAGTAGCTGAGGTGGCAGTTCAAAACAGTTTATAAGTATACTGTGAAGCAGGCACTTCCCTTGTTTTAGACATATAATAATGCAGGATAAACAGCTTTGCCCTCTGGGAGATTATAGTCTATTCTAGTTTGGAAGTGACAATGCCTACATTTTCAGAGCTTTTGTTGTGGGAGGACATGTAAAATATGACTCTTTAGACACAGTGGTCTTTCCTCAAAACTTAAGTGAAAGAGAAAGGTGTATAATTTGCTGGCACTGTGGGGGATCTATGTAATTTATACTCAGTTGTGTCTCCTCTTTGTATCTGTTCCCCTCTTGGGGTGAACAGAGCTTAGAGTATTGACCCAGGTTGACCTGTGTCCCTTGTCTCAATGCTGCTGATTGATTCAGAGGCTAATCACTTCATTTTTCTGAGCTAGCAATCTCAATCTGGTTTGTTTTTTTTGTTTTTTTTTGTTTTTTTTTTTTTGGAGCCTGTCCTGGAACTCACTCTGTAGACCAGGCTGGCCTCAAACTCACAGAGATCCTCCTGGCTCTGTCTCCCAAGTTCTGGAATTAAAGGCATGCGCCACCACCGCCCGGCTCAATCTGTTTTTCAAATGTTAGCGTCAGGCGGAAATGAGAGAACTGGTAACTGTTCAAGTTTCCTCTTCTGTATTAGCTTAAGCACAGCATTATTAGGAAATGAGAGGGTCTGTACCTGCTAGGAAGGTTTAGATCCTCTGCCTCCCACTCTCTTCTTATGTAGGTGACAGGAATTTAGTTTTCCTTGTTGTTTACAGCTGCTTTGTTACTGTCTTCCTCAAGGTGGAGCTCTTGTTACTTAACAGTCTATTAATTTGACAAACAACTTTAAGAAAATCAGAAATTATATGACTATATTCCTTTAAATAGGTATGATTGGTATCAAACGGAATCTCAAGTAATCATTACACTTATGATCAAGAATATTCAGAAGAATGATGTAAATGTGGAATTTTCAGAAAAAGAGGTAATGAATCTTTGAACCATCTATTATATAGAGGTTAAATACTATTTATGAGTTTAGTATATTGCAGAATAGTTTATACCAGTTTATTAGATATATTCCATTTTTTCTTGAGATAATATGGAAAATAATAAATAAAAATTGGAAGCATTCATTTGAATTATTTTTCTTTGAGACAGGGTTTCTCTAGTTGTCTTGGAACTCACTTTGTAGAACAGGCTGGCCTGGAACTCATGGAGATCCATCTGCCTCTGCCTCCCAAGTGCTGGGATTACAGGTATGGGCTACCACTGCCCAACTCATTTGAAGTTTTTCAAAATTTGAACTATGTCGCCATGACTGGTCTTGAACCTGCTGTAATCCTCCTGCCTCTGACTCTGGAGTGCATGTCACTGTGCACTTACTAGACATGGTGAACTTATGCCACTGTCACTGGCTTATGTGCATCCTTGGCTAGATTTGCAGGGTAAAGCAGAACGGGGTCGATATAATTAAGATCCATGCTTTGGTTAAACTTTCTGGCATATATTACTTTTGAAAAGGTTTAGTTTACCACCGCCACCACCCACCCACCCATCCACCACCACACACAAAAAAAGTTTAGTTGTATGAGATTTATACATGTCTTAAAATATATTAACTTTTCAATATATTAACTATTTAACTAAATCAAATGAATATGATTTAATATCTTTTTCTTCCTCATGATAGATACTTAAAAGCAGTAGTGTGGTAGAATTAACATAATTTACACATGAGTAGGCATTTTTAAAACTATATGCTCTATTACTTTGTTCTTGTGTATTGTTTTCTTCATTTGAATATTAAGTATATGTGATTAGCTCTGTAACTAATACACTTTTGAAGTACCTAAATCTTACATTCCAGAGATGGTGAAATGGCTTAGTGAATAAAGGCCCCTTTTGCCAAGCCTGACAATCTGAGTTCAGTCCTGGGGTTCCACATGGTGAAGGGAGAGAGCAGACGCCTGAAGCCTGTCATGTGACCTCCACATGACGTGGCAGGTGTAGGAGGATGCGCGCTCACGAGCACACACACACTAAAACAGAACACACAAATCTGACTATCTATGTAAAACACTTAATCTGCAGCATTGCTGAGATTTGTATTTCTATTAAATACTTAGCCTTTTATGTATATTTACAAATCTGATGCCCACTTTGTTTTCCTTAGTTGTCTGCTGTGGTGAAACTCCCTTCTGGAGAAGATTACAATTTGAAACTGAGGTTGCTTCACCCTGTAGTGCCGGAGCAGAGCACGTTTAAAGTACTTTCAACAAAGGTAAGCAAGTTGAAAAAATGTAATATAAAAAAGGTAATGTCTGCAAAACAAATAAATACTGGTGGACGTAATCGTCTAGACATAATAGTCTTGTAC